>NC_068359.1:9479975-9669975 GCF_020536995.1 Dreissena polymorpha | reverse complement strand
CAAAATCTATAACATAATGAACGCAAAACATGATACCCTATATTCACGGAACAAAACTATGTTTGACAAAAATCAGAATCAAGGTTCCCAATTTTCAAAAATGTTCCAGAGCAAATTATTTCCAAGTTCCATCAATTATTTATCTATGAATAAACAGCACTTGTATCATCTATATGTAAGGCTATTACAATAAATGGTTGTTAATTTTAAAATTGAACGAGACTTACCGTGAAGTTGAAGTTTAATTGCAATTTTATGAGTTAAAGGTCACATAACCCCAAACCGGAACTCCTGTTTTTAGGGTCACATGCAGTCAGTTTGATACTTAGCACAAATTGTTGAGTGCATGCTGCCTAGGATTTGTAAAATACATTGCAAATGGTTAGTTTTGGTATCGACTTGAAGGTATATTTGTAAGCAATAAGAAAATAAGCCATTTTTGTGCTCTTCGTTTTGTGTTGATGTTTCCCGGCTTTGAAAGTAGGTCATACTATTTGAGCCCAAAATGGTTGTCTGCTCAGCTCTTAAAACCGGTTTGCCTATTCTAAGGTGAATATTTTTAGTTAGCACGTATAGAATTTAATGACACGCATTTTTTTCAAAAGATTATGCATTTATCTTTCCAATGATGTATGATAATATAGTGGGTATGCGCTTGATCATTGTAAAAATTGATATCGAACTTCAACTATTTTATATGTAATATAGAAGGAAATTAATTGAGCATGCGTAACCTAAATATTAGAAGGAGGGAGTTAACTGAGTACATCCGCTACGCATGCGCATCAGTATTCAAAGAGTTTTCAAATCTTTATTGATCAAAGGGTATATAAACTGCACTGATGCAAAAATTCCACGTATTTACCGTGAAGTTAACGCTGGGTGGGAGGATGGCAGTTAACTCCCTCCTTCTACTATTTAACTCATAAAATTACAATTAAACTTCAACTTCCCGTTAAGTCTCGTTTAATTTTAAAATGTTATTTCGTTAATTAGAACGAATACGGTAGTTAACTGAGACTTCAAAGCTCCAAGAAAGATATGAGAACATTACCTGTTATGACCCAAGAACAGTTATTGCAAAGTCACCTTTGGTCTGAATAGGCTTTTTGCAAAACTTAGCAAATGGCCCTGCATTTGACCATTCAGCAGTTTGTAAAATTTCTTGAATTGGAACACACTTCTCATTTGCTATGGATGTGGCGGCAGAACGAACACTGTGAGGTCCATAAACCTTTACATCGATCCCTGATCTTATCATCACAGTTTTAATCCATCTGGCGACAGTGTCCTTTGTAACTGCCTGATGGGGTTTTACATAACTTATCAGTAATTTTGCATTATTTTTGTCTCGAATATGTCTAGTTCTTGCTAGATATTCTTTTAAGGCAAAATATATACACAAACGCCTATCTGGCGGGAAAGCTTTAAAAGATAAGCTTGAATATGTACAACCAGGTCTGCTTTGCATAAGGAGACCTCCAGTTTGAACAATGAACTCAGACTTCATCTTCTGAACATTTGTAACTAGTAACTTATGTACAGTATCAACACGTGCTGCATTGGTAAGAGCCATAAACATTACAATTTTCAAAGTCAAGTCCTTTAATGATATGTTCTTAACTGGACTCAATGTACGCAAATATGACAAAACAACACTTAAATCCCAAATAGATGAATATCTTGATGTTGGTGGTCTTATATTGAAAACACCATTCAGACACCTGACAACCAATGGGAGAGAACCAGTTGTATGTGAATCAAATGAGATTTCCAAGTAGGATTAACTGCTCCTAGCCACATTGATTGAACTGTAACTGTGTCCTTTTTCATTTAAGTCTGTCAGATACTCTAATATATTGTTTAAAGTAGGAGAAATTTCACTGATTTGCCATTTCTTACAGAAAGATAACCATTTTGATATGTATGATTTGTATTCGTTTCTGGTTGATTGACGCCAAGAAGCGATGAGTATGCTGGTAGCTTTAGGTAAAAGTCCTCGGTTTCTGAATGAATTCCCGATACAAGACAAGCGACCATAGCCATCTTTCTCCACAGTGGATGTTCTAGACCTGTGTGTGGCATCGTTATCACAGTTTTTGCTTTCGGCAGAATGCATGGTTGGTCCACAAGAATGCTAAATAGTCCTGGGAACCACGTCTGTATCGGCCATAGTGGCACAATTATGACTGCCCGTGCGTTGTCCCTCTGGATCTTTCCAATGCAGCGACTGATCAGAGTGAAAGGGGGAAAATATAACATTTTAAAAATTCACCCCAATCGAAAGAAAACGCATCAACATATTGTGCATTGGGATCAGGCTTAAATGAACAATACTTGTCCAGCTTGTGATTTAATCTTGATGCAAACAAATCTATTGTAGGTTTACTCCACAATGTGCAAATGTTCTGAAAAATTTGATTACTCAATTCCCATTCTAATTTGTCATTGAATTCATGTGACGGCCTATAAGCTTCATTCAATTTCCCTAGTATATGTGCTATGGACAACCATATTCCGTGGAGGATTCAAAAATTCCATATATCTTTTGCAACAATATCGCATGCAAAGGACTTGCATCCACCCATTTTCGTTACGTAACACACTGCAGTTGATGAATCGGACAGTATTTAAACATGCAAATGTTGAATACTGTTTTTCAGCGTCTTGAGAGAAAAAAGGATGGCCTTTAGTTCCAAAACATTTATATGAGAATTCAATTCCTCTCTTGACCATCGACCACCGCCTGTTTGATTGTTAAAACTTTATCCCAACCTTGAGGGCTAGAATCAGTCTGAATAACAACGTCGCGGTAACCTTTATCTATCTTTCTGCGTTCAGACATAATATGCATTTCCCACCATTTGAGATCTAGTTTCATGCAAGAACTTATATGCATATTAGCGTCATAGTCGCCTTTACTTGTTTTTAGTGACTTAATTTTTTCTCTCTCAAGGTGACGATAATGCAACTTCCCATATTCAGTGTCAGAAAAAGAGGAAACCATTAAGCTAATCACTTTAGCAACCTCTCGAATTAATGTTGAACTCAGTTTTAACAATTTTGTACATTCTGATTTTATAAAATCTTTTTTGTCCTCTGGCAAATACACAATCATTCTCTCTGAATCAATGGCATGACCCAAACAGGTTATAATTTTTGAAGGTATTATTAAAGGTTTCTCATGGTTTATCATAAAACTTAGCTTTGTCATTAATTCGACAGTATATTTAATGTTATCTAAGCATTGCTGTTTTGTTTTCCCTGCAAGCAAACTATCATCTGTAAACCCAGAGGAAATAGTACCTGCATTACGTAGAGTGGCATACACTGGGTTAATTTTTTTTGTAAACCACAGAGGTCCGTGTGAAATTCCATTTGGACAACCGCGAAATTGATAAGGGTTGTTTCTCCATTGAAATCTTAAATATAACTGATCTTCCTAAGCCAATAAAATTGAATAATATGCATGACGTATGCATATGGACGCCATGTACATATCTTTGGTAATCAAAGTGAGAGCGTTTTCAAAAGTGTCCATCTTAAAATGACGATAATGAATAAATGCATTCAAATCTTTAAGATTGAGTATTACTCTATACTGATTGTTTTTCTTTAATCTGAGAAATATTGGGGACAAAAATTGTATTTGATCAAAATCCACAATCTTATTACATCTTGACTCATGAGTTTTTGTATTTCTGCATCAATTATCAAAAATTTGCAAATAAGATCGACATGGTTTGAGATTGTCTACAAATTCAATATGACAATTTTCTATTATATCCAATACTTTTTTATCTGATGTTATGTTTTGCCATTCTAAAACAAAATTGGCTAATCGACCAGCTAAAAATGTTTCACTTACCTCGTTTAAATTCTATATTTGACCCCACCTTTCCGAGGCAGGTTTTTTGGATCCTGTCCATACTTTGATGGCCCTTGTGAAGGGTAGGCGTAAGCCAAAGGACTCTGTCCACGTCCTCTCATTTGCCCGTAGCCTCTAATAGTATGCATTTATGAATGTCTTTGTGAAAATTACACCATTTATGTTTATGTTATACAAAGCTGACATTACCTAAAACAAAGTGACATCAATAAATGTCCATTATAGATGATACTGATGGAACAGGGCTCACACTGTCTGTTGAATTTACAATATTTAAGAAATGCATGAAAGTTTTCTTGTCAAGTAAACATTGCATATGCCTTATTGTGTGTAAAATCCTTCTGCATATTTTTTAAATAAGGCTTTATGAGTTGCAAAACAAAATAATTTCATTGGTGTTGGCATTTTCAGTATTCAAGATTTTGAAGAATGTGAACCATATTTCTTATTTACAACAATTGTTTGATTTAAATAGCTACCAGTTTTTCGAAAAATATCAGCATTCATACCAATATAATTGATTGTTTTGCTTAATTTGATACTGTTACAAATTTCAAACACTTAAAATACTATCAGCGAAGATATTTGTTTATTTCTGCAAAATAAATAACATTAAATTATATATAGCAGAAAATGCAATGATCGGCTGCAACTTGTTAATCAAGACGTGAGTAGACCAATCATTGGCTTTTATTTAATCGGTAGATAATAGTAAACAAGAGCTGTCTCCATAGGAGAAATATGTCCCCAATAAATGCTTTGAAGGAAGTTATTAAAATGCACTAAGTGACCCTGTGACCTAGTTTTTGACCAGGCATAATCCATATTCGAACTTGACCTAGATATTTTCTTGATACAACTTTTGATCAAGTTTGGTAAAGATCAGATGAAAACTACTTCAATTAGAGAGCGGATACCATGCTTAATCATTGAAATGCACTAAGTGACCCCGTGACCTAGTTTTTGACCCGACATGACCCATATTCGAAGTTGACCTAGATACTGTCTAGATACAACTTCTGACCAAGTTTGGTAAAGATCGGATGAAAACTATTTGAATTAGAGAGCGGACACACAGTGTGACAGACTGACGAAAGGGGGCATAAAAATAGCACATGGTTGAATCATCGAATGAACATTCTCTAAGAATAAACTGGAAACAGATCCTCTTGGCTTCATGCTAGTATACTTACTCTTTCTGTTGCATAGCAACATGAGACGTGAACACATCAATGCCAGCACTGCATACTTGCGCCATGGTATCAACAGACTGGCTCTTATTTTCGGATATCAGTTTGAGAGCTGGACATTTTCTCTGATGGGCCAACAGCAAAGCTTGTCCGTAGAATTCTGGTTTAGCAATTCAACACGTGTCAGTCAACCATAACAAAATTTAATCTAAATAGAGCATAACTTATTTTAACCCTTTGCATGCTGTGAAATGTGTCATCTGCTCAAATGTCGTCTGCTGAATTTCTAAAATCAGCATTTTCTTTGATTTTCGATTATAATACTATAAGAATAGCAAACAGTTTGGATCCTGATGAGACGCCACGTTCTGTGGCATCTCATCTGGATCCAAACTGTTTGCAAAGGCCTTCAACATTCGGTTCCAGCATTGAAAGAGTTTACTCAAGATCAAACTAAGATACAGACATGCTTGAGTTATTTAAGGTTTCACTGCATAAGTGTACATATCAAAGTTTTGAAATTGTTAAACATGGCATATTTAATCAACAGACAGGATTCTAATACCAAATATGTTGGAAAATGTATCTCTTTGCAATTGTACATATTATTGTAGATGCCTAGGCTACAATTTATTTATTTAATAGAATTATTATGTTAAATTAATGGAAAAACACTTGGTTAAGTTTATTTTGCCTCTTTTAATAGGACAACTACATTGACATCAAAACCTTATTCGTAGGAGAAGTATAATTGAACAATCAAGAGTCTTTCTAAACTAAGTAACTAAACATGGTAACGTGGTAGCGCCTGAAATGTGTTTTAAAAGTAAACAAGAGCTTTGTTTGTGAAACACAATGCCCCTACTGCATGTTGAAGCTGCACAGCAGCTGATTTAGAGAAAATTGCCAAGCTCATGTCCATTAACTTTGTCAAAAATTAAAAGACCTTAACAAAATTCGAACTTAATCAGTGAGTCTTAAAGATAGATTCACACACCAAAAATAAGGTCAATATCTGCAAGTGTTTAGAAAACAAATCAGGAAACTGTTATTCTAGAGAACATTATTAAGGCTAAGGCATGTAACTTTGCCAAAAATCAATGAACAGCAAACAAAATCGTAATTAATCGGTAAGTCACACACCAAAAATCAGGTAAATATCTGCAAGCATTATCGAAAAGTTAGGAAAACTGTTATTTTAGACATAAGGGCCAAGATGGCCATTAGTTCGCTCACCTTTTTTTACAAGACCTTATTCATTGCTTAGTTGAAAATTCAGTACTCTAGAGCATATTAGATTGGTTCTCTTCCGTTTACTTTTGCAGTGTGAGCATATGATTAATTCTGATTGAGTGCTGTCTATTTGCATGTTTTTTTGCATGCAAACATTTGCAAGTAATGCTGATTATACATGTGTTTACAAGATTTGGACCTCCTGACCAAGATATTGACCCCACATGACCCAATTTTAAACTTTGCATAGATATCATCAAGAAAAACATCCTGGTCAAGTATCATCATCATTGGACCAAAACTAGTGTGTTTACAAGGTATCATTGGGACAAATTTTCTGACCAAGTTTCATAAAGATCGGACAAGAAATTGCCCTCTAGAGTGTTTACAAGGTTTCTCTATAGCCAAATAAGGAAAACTGCCCCGCCCACTTGCGAACATGTTTTTCAATGGACCGGAACCACTTTTGAACTCAACCAAGATATCATTAAGACAACTATTTTGACAAATTTACATGAAGATTGGGCATAACATGTGACTTCTACAGTGTTTACAAGTGTTTTTTTTACCAAGTGACCTAGTTTTCGACCCAGCATGACCCATGACGAACTCAATCGAGGTATCATTGGGACAAATCTTCTGACCAAGTTTCATGAAGATCAGACAAGAAATGTGGCCTCTAAGGTGTTCACACGATTTCTCAATAGCCAAATAAGGAAAACTGCCCCGCCCACTGGCGGCCATGTTTTTCAACGGACCGGAACCACTTTTGAACTCAACCAAGATATAATTAAGACAAACATTTTGACAAAGCTACAAGAAGAATGGGCATGAAATGTGACTTCTACAGTGTTTACAAGGTTTTTTCTTTTTTTGACCAAGTGACCTAGTTTTTGACCCAGCATGACCCAGTTTCAAATTTGACCGAGATATCACTGGTACAAAGCTTCTGACCAAGTTTCATGAAGATCAGACGAGAAATGTGGCCTCCAGAGTGTTTACAAGGTTTTTCAATAGCCGTTTAAGGAAAACTGCCCCGACAACTGGCGGCCATGTTTTTCAACAGACCGAAACCACTTTTTAACTCCACCAACATATCAGTAAGACAAACATTTTGATAAAGTTACATGAAGATTGGGCATGAAATGTGACTTCTACAGTGTTTACAAGGTTTTTCTTTTTTTAACCTAGTGACTTAGTTTTTGACCCGGAACGACCCAGTTTCGAACTCGACCGAGGTATCATTGGGACAAATCTTCTGACTAAGTTTCATGAAGATCGGACAAGAAATGTGGCCTCTGGAGTGTTTACAAGGTTTCTCAATAACCTAATTAGGAAAACTGCCCCGCCCACTGGCGGCCATGTTTTTCAACGGACCGGAACCACTTTTAAACTTAACCAATATATCATTAAGACAAACATTGACAAAGTTACATGAAGATTGGGCATGAAATGTGACTTCTACAGCGTTTAATAGGTATTTCTTTTTTTTATTTAGTGACCTAGATTTTGACCCAGCAAGACCCAGTTTCAAACTTGACCGATATATCATTGGGACAAAGCTTCTGACCAAGTTTCATGAAGATCGGATAAGAAATGTGGCCTCTAGAGTGTTTACAAGGATTCTCTATAGCCAAATAAGAAAAACTGCCCCGCCTAATGGCAGCCATGTTTTTCAACTGACCAGAACCACTTTTGAACTCAACCAAAATATCATCAAGACAACCATTTTGACAAAGTTACATGAAGATTGGGCATGAAATGTGACTTCTTCAGTGTTTACATGTTGTTGTTTTTTTTACCTAGTGACCTAGTTTTTGACCCAGCACGACCCTGTTTCGAACTCGATCAGGATAGGATTGGGACAAAATTTCTGACCAAGTTTCATGAAGATCGGACGAGAAATGTTGCCTCTAGAGTGTTTTCGAACAAATGTGGACGGACGGACAGATGACGGACAAAACCCGATCACAAAAGCTCACGTCAGCAATCATGTGAGCTTAAAAAAAGCTTAGTCCAACAACCGTATCTTTTCAAAAATAAATTAAACAAAACTTCATCTGTAAGTCATGCAGGTAGACTTTCACACCAAAAGTAAGGTAACTGTCTGAAAGCGTTTAGGAAAAGAACTTCAGAAACAGAATCCAGACAGAGTTAAAGGTGCAACTGCTGTATGCCACCCTACCATGAGCATAAAAAACCTCCATTTGCTTCCTTAATTTGTGTCAAATATCACTGACAGAAATAGATCAGATAAGCTCTTACCACTGTCTGGTCTCTACATTTTATGTGGTATTTTAGATGTATTTAAAATATATGGTTAAACAAGACTATTGTCAAGCAATATGTTCCCCAACCGGTGAAACTCCACCATTGTCAGATTTATTTTTTCATATTTGTTGCCATAGCAACCAGAATTTTTGATGTAGGAACAAAATGAAATGACGTGCATCATCTCCATATTGTAATCTATCCATGTTTCAAGTTTCATGAAAAAATATGAAGAACTTTTAAAGTTAATACAGGATCCACTATTTTCAGCAATATTTCTAGTCTATTTGTAATTATTTGTAGTCTATTAGTTGCCATAGCGACCAATATTCTTGACGTAGAAACAAAATGATATGATGTGCATAATGTCTATATTGCCATCTATCCATGTTTCAAGTTTCATGAAAAAATATGAAGTACTTTTAAAGTTATCGCAGGATCCAGAAAAGTGTGACAGACTCACAGAGAGTAAACCACAAGTCTCCTCCGGTAAAACCGGTAGGGGACAATTATGTGACTCAATTCCAAACTCCAAATTTACTGTATTTTACCAGTCACCTCACATTGTTTCAACTTAAAATTGTTAACTTGTATGGCACTCAACACGTTTATCATTCACTGTCCAAAATTCGACTTTACATGGATAGAATCAGTGGTTTTAAGATTTCCAAAGTCTTATCAATTTTATGTGTTAAAATGGCAAACTTGCTGACACAGACTTAATTTAAACACAAGTCTGCTAAAAAATTTAACACAAGACTGCTAAAAAGTATGCATTTCAATTTGCCAACAATTGATTCTTTCAAATATGTTTTAGCTTTGAATTAAGCTAATATGTAAGTCTTTCCACTTACAGAAAGATGTTTTGATAAATCAATATTTTTAACAAAGTTATAATTGAGTGTTGGTAATAGTTACAGATTCAGCATAAGTAGCCTCCACTTCACATAATGCTGAAGAAGTACAATCAATCAGAAATAATGGCATTGTCTAAAAGGTAATAAACAACAGAATTACAATTATGTTATCATTAATGTCACCCTTGTACATTATACAGATGTTATCTATGTTTCACTATTTAAATGACTAAATGAACAAAATATTACAGCATTATCAGAAAAGATCATGTGTACCTTTGCAGCCATTACACTTGGCAAAGCCTTTTGGAATTCTCTAGTGCTAGATGTCTCACCAACAGGAGAGGGAAGAACTTCATGAAAATAAGAAACAGCAACAACTTCCTTGTCTGAAGGCCTAAAATGTCCAACAAGAGTGTTAACATGATAAAACTAGAGCTAGCTGAAGACAGATTGCTTGACTATTCTATTTTGATATTATGATGTACATTCTTTCAGTAACTTTATATACCTACCACAAAAACATATTGTTAAATTATTAGTAATAGTTGTAAACTATATGTAAACTTAAAGATAAAGCTCAATAAATTTAAACATGAAATATGATAAAACAAGAGATGTGTTTGTCAGAAACACAATGCCCCCTATTGCGCCGCTTTGAAGCCATAAATTTGACCTTTGACCTTGAAGGATGACCTTGACCTTTGACCACTCAAAATGTGTAGCTCCGTGAAATACACATGCATGCCAAATTTCAAGTTGCTATTATTGAAAAAGTTATGACCAAACTTAAACGAAGGTTAAAGTTTTAGGAAAGAAAAATACAATGATATACAATGATATTTGACATTTGACCTTGAATGATGACCTTGACCTTGACGTTTCACCACTCAAAACGTGCAGCTCCATGAGATACACATGAATGCAAAATATCAAGTTGCTATTTTTTATATTAACGAAGTTATCAAACTTTAACCAAGGTTAAAGTTTTGGGACACACATACAATGATAGAAAGACAGGTCAAAAACAATATACCCCTAATCTTTCGATCCGGGGGCATAAAAAATATTAATATAATGCTGAAACCGAAATTTGGTTGAGTATAATACCGCAGTCTTTTCAGTGAAGTAGAGCTAATAAGCCTGATTGAAAGTCTGGGTTACATAGAACTTTAAAGTTTGCATTAATTTGTGATACCTTTAACTATAATTTTTTTCAGACACTGCTGCCCCAACAATACATGTTTTATCCAAACATATACATTATATAAGCATGAACATTAATAAATCAATTATTTAACAAAAACTTGTCGCTATCAAGTTCATTTATTTACAATTATGTACACCATGCATTCATCAAATGTTGAAAGTTTGTGTGAGATTCACCTTGCAGTTTTAGGGGTGTTACAAAAAAATAATAATAAAGTAAACTAAAGATGCAATGTTGGAAAAATACAAATATGGCCATAATTCTCACAAAACTGGTTGCAGTCAAAATTCATGTCTTTATAATCAACTTCAAATGAAATAAATTCAACTTCATATGTTTCAGCAAGATAAAAACCGCGTTCTAGATAAGCTGCATATTAGCGTTATATACGCATAAGAAATATCAAGATACGCTCAATTTATAATTTCCCTGCGTACATTTAAGCATACCGTAACAACGTTAACAAAAAAAATAAACAGCTGATTATCTTTCGCCAAAATATGAGACTGGTTATCGTAAAAATTAGAGCTAATTTATGAGCTGGATTGTAAAAATAGTCAGCCAGTCGGAATGTATACTCTGTATCATCTAGACGCATGGTAAATTAAGTATTGATTTTTTTAACAGACAGTCAAGCGTGTATGTGTTTATTTACATGAAAAGGTCAGCATGGCTTCTTCGGAGCCCAAAAAAATTACTTCTCAAAGTAAAATTGATTCTTTTTATACGGCAAGTTTTATCCAGTTAAAACATTGTACTGACAATACTGAATGATTTTATTTCCTCTGTTTTCAAATAAAAAAGAACACACTTAAACGCTAATTAAACAACTGTTGAAAGTTGGCAAAAAAAATGTCCGTGGCTCACAATGGTGGACGATAAGGACGATGTTCGTCTTTATAAATGTAAAATCTGCCTACAATACAAGGCTGATAATGTTTTGGCCACTGACGGAGCAATCAACATTCAAACGTCGGCCATTGACAGGTAAATCATTTGATATGTCAATGGAATTCACTTTAAGAAACCTACTTCTATGAAGGAATACACATAGTTAATGGTTTATTGTGTTTAACATGATTGAAGTAGTGTTTCTGTACCCCGGCTATATTATTGTTTTACTTCTAGCAAATTACCCTTCAAGCAAGGCAAAATTTGACCATTTACCCCCATGCTTTGAAAAGTGGGGGTATTTATCCACATGGGTAAAACATTATGTATAACGCTGTAAAAAATATCCAGTAAAAATGGAGTAGAACGCTCATATTTTTAGATCTATATATTCAATGTAGAAACAACAGATGTGTTTGTCAGAAACACAATGCCCCCTAATGCGCCGCTTTGATTTTTTTACCTTTGACTTTGACCTGTCACCACTCAAAATGTTAAGCTCCCTGAGATACACATGCATGCCCAACATCAAGTTGCTATCATCAATATTGCAAAAGTTATGACCAAGGTTTTGTGACGTATACAATGACAGATAGACAGGCCAAAAACAATATACCGCCGATCATTCGACCGGGGGCATAAAAACAGATCAAGAGGGCCTGAAAGGCTCAAAGTCGCTCACCTGAGATAACAAGATATTTTGGGAAAAAATCTTCTGACCAAGTTTCATGAAGATCGAAAAATAAATGTGGCCTCTAGAGTGTTAACAAGGTTTTACAATAGCCATATAAGGAAAAATGCCCCGCCCCCTGGCAGCCATGTTTTTCAACCAACCGGCATCATTTTTGAACTCGTCCAAGATTTTATCGGGAGGAATCTTCTTACCAAGTTTCATGAAGATTGGACAGTAAAATTGGCATCTAGAGTGTTAACAAGATTTTACTATAGCCATATAAGGAAAAATGTCCCGCCCCTTGGAAGCCATGTTTTTCAAGCGAACATAATTATTTTCAAACTCATCTAAGATATCATTTAGACCAATCATCTGACCATATTTAATGAAGATTGGACAATATATGTGGCCTCTAGAGTGTTAACACTGTGTTACTAGAGCAACATATAGCCATATAAGGAAAAATGCCCGCCCCTGTTGGCCATGTTTTTAAACCAACCAAAACCATTTTCGAAATCATTAAAGATATTATTGGGACAAATCTTCTGACCAAGTTTCATGATGATCGGAAAATAAATGTGACCTCTAGAGTGTTATCAAGGTTCTACAATAGCCATATTAGGAAAAATGCCCCGCCCCCGTGGTGTTTTTCAACCAACCGGCATCATTTTTGAACTCGTCCAAGATAGTATTAAGATTAATCTTCTAACCGAGTTTCATGAAGATCGAACTATAAATGTGGCTTCTAGAGTGTTAACAAGTTTTTTACTATAGCCATAAAAGGAAAAATGCCCCGCCCCTTGGCAGCCATGTTTTTAAAGCAAACGTTATCATTTTCGAACTCATCCAAGATATCAATAAGACAAATCTTCTGACGATATTTGATGAAGATTGGACAATAAATGTGGCCTCTAGAGTGTTAACAAGGTTTTACTATAGCCATATAAGATAAAATGCCCCGCCCCCTGGCGGCCATGTTTTTCAAACAACTGACATCATTTTCATACTCGTCCAAGATATTATTGGGATGAATCTTCTGACTAAGTTTCATGAAGATTGGGCAATAAATGTGGCCTCTAGAGTGTTAACAAGATTTCACTATAGCCATATATAGACATAATAATGAGGAAAAATGCCCCGCCCCTTGGCAGCCATGTTTTTCTCAGCAAAGGTTACCATATTTGAACTCATGAAAGATATCATTGGGACAAATCTTCTGAGTAAGTTTCATAAAGATCGGAAAATAAATGTGGCCTCTAGAGTGTGAACAAGGTTTTACTGTAGCCAAATAAGGAAAAATGCCCCGCACCCTGGCGGTCATGTTTTTCAACCAACCGGCATCATTTTTGAACTCATCCAAGATATTATTGGGATGAACCTTCTTACTAAGTTTCATGAAGATCAAACAATAAATGTGGCCCCTAGAGTTAAAAAGATTTTACTTTAGCCATATAAGGAAAAATGCCCCGCCCCTTGGCAGCCATGTTTTTCAAGCAAACGTAACCATTTTCGAACTCATCCAAGATATTATTGAGACCAATCTTCTGACCAAATTTCATGAAGAAAGGACGATAAATGTTGCCTCTAGAGAGTAAACAAGGCAAAAAGTTACACCGCACAACGCACGACGGACAAAAGGCGATCACAAAAGCTCACCATGATCACGTTGTGCTCAGGTGAGCTAAAAAGAACCTAAATTTTTCCCTTTTTTGATAATCTTTCCATAAAGTTAATTCAAGAGTGAAAGATTGAGATTCATTCACATAGAAGTTAAAGAATGTGATAAACACAAACTTCAGGAAACTATAGACTTTACAGTGGACTCATTGCAGCCATACTTTTTTTCTTTACAGTCAACTGAATATTAAGGTCATTTAACTGTGCAAACTTGGGCAAGAACATCCCAGCATTTAAAGAGAAGTTTAATACACTAATAAGATTTGGGATGTAAATATGTACATTAAAGTGCAAAGATAACCGTCTCCCAATATGTGGGCGCAGACACAATTTGGGCACAGAAAACATTGAGTAATACTAGTATATTTTTAGCATTGCAGTGCATATTGGCCAAAGCCTACTTTGCCTTAGATGTCTAAGTGACAAATGGAATTTCAGGGCTAGTATTTATTATAATTGTGCTACATTTTAACTCAGATTTCAGGTAATCTTTCTAGCCTATGGCATGATCTGTTCTACAAACTATTTTTGTAACGCAAGTCTTGCAATGGAAACATATAAGATACCAGTACTTTCAACCATACTTTGCTTTTTCTGGGCCCCTTGCACCTCTGCCCCGCCAACGGCCTCTTGTTTTAGGAGTGGCCACACCTGTGCCCTTTGACCCTTGATAAGAATTGCCTCGACCTGTAGATCATACAACAAGAGATGATCATTTTGAACTGAAATAGATTAAGTTATGAGAAAACAAGACTATTGCCAAGCAATATATGTTCCCTACCTTCCACTATTGTCAGAATTTGTTTTTAATATACATGTATTTGTTGCCATAGCAACCATAATTTTTGACGTAGGAAGAAAATGTTATGACGTGCATAATGTCCATATTGCCATCTATCCCTGTTTCAAGTTTTAAGAAAAAAATAAGAAGAACTTTTAAAGTTATCGCAGGAGCCAGAAAAGTGTGACAAACTGACAGACTCACGGACACACAGAGGGCAAACCATAAGTCCCCTCCGGTGAAACCGGTAGGGGACAATAAAGCATACAAGAAGAAATTATAATTAACATATAATTGAAAACATTTAACATGCAAATTTGAAAAGAATATTACAATTACACCAAATTCAAAAAATTGCGTTTCAATGATACAATTAATACAGGGATTAAGCTAGTGGAGCCCTTCCAGTTTCAGGTTAAAGCCAAACTAATTAAAAATATGAGCCCCCTCCACTGTTTTAACACCGCATGTCAATGAATATGTCCCAACCTTTGTTCTCTTTTATACAGTGTTAACATCATAAAAACCTGAGGGTCTGAAAGACCCAAAGTCGCTCACCTAAGATAATAAGATATTATTGGGACAAATCTTCTGACCAAGTTTCATAAAGATCGGAAAATAAATGTGGCCTCTAGATTGTTAACAAGGTTTTACTATAGCCATATAAGGAAAAATGCCCCGCCCCCTGACAGCCATGTTTTTCAACCAACCGGCATCATTTTTGAACTCGTCCAAGATATTATCGGGATGAATCTACTGACCAAGTTTCATGAAGATCGGACAGTAAATGTGTCCTCTAGAGTGTTAACAAGATTTTACTATAGCCATATAAGGAAAAATGCCCCGCCCCTTGGAAGCCATGTTTTTCAAGCAAACATAATTGTTTTCGAACTCATCCAAAATATCATTTAGACCAATCTTCTGACCAAATTTCATGAAGATTGGACAATAAATGTGGCCTCTAGAGTGTTAAAAAGGTTTTACTACAGTCATATATATTCATTTAAGGAAAAATGCCCCGCTCCTGGTGGCCATGTTATTAAAGCAACCAAAACCATTTTCGAACTCATCCAAGATATCATTTGGACAAATCTTCTGACCAAGTTCCATGATGATCGGAAAATAAATGTGACCTTTAGAGTGTTAACAAGGTATTACTATTGCCATATAAGGAAAAATGCCCCGCCCCCGTGGTTGCCATGTTTTTCAACCAACCGGCATCATATTTTAACTAGTCCAAGATATTATTTGGATGAATCTTCTGATCAAGTTTCATGAAGATCGGAATATAAATGTGGCCTCTAAAGTGTTAACAAGATTTTACTACAGCCATATATCCCCATATAAGGAAAAATGCCCCGTCCCTTGGCAGCTATGTTTTTCAAGCAAAGGTTACCATTTTCAAACTCATCCAAGATATCATTGGGACAAATCTTTTGACCAAGTTTCATGACGATCGGACAATAAATGTGGCCTATAGAGTGTTAATAATGTTTTACTTAAGCCATATAAGGAAAAATGCCCCGCATACTGGCGGCCATGTTTTTCAACCAACCGGCATCATTTTCGAACTCGATCAAGATATTATTGGGATAAATCTTCTGAATAAGTTTCATGAAGATCGGACAGTAAATGTGGCCTCTAGAGTGTTAAAAAGTTTTGACTACATACATGTATAGCCATATAAGGAAAAATGCCCCGCCCCTTGGCAGGCATTGTTTTCCAAGCAAACGTAACCATTTTCGAACTCATCCAAGATATCATTGAGACATATCTTCTGACCAAATTTCATGAAGATTGGACAATAAATGTGGCCTTTCAAGAGTTAACAAGGCAAATGTTGACGCCGCACAACGCACGACAGACAAAAGGCGATCACAAAAGCTCACCATGAGAACGTTGTGCTCAGGTGAGCTTAAACTATTTAAATAAGGAACATGGATGCTTAAATGGATGCTTGGTATTTGTAAGAACTTAATTCAATTATCCCTTTTCAGGCCCCTCCCCAGACATTGTGTTTTATTAAATCCTTTATTTCATAAATGACAACAGGAATATTCCAGTTCCTATACCTCTTCCCCTTCCTCGACCCCTGGTGGAACCTCCTGACTTGGCCTTCTGACTGCGACTGACTGCATTCTCGAGCCCCATCATGATGTCATCATCATCATCACTGCTAGACAGCAGTTCCAGGAAATCAGGCCTTGCAGCAGCAGACGATCACCTCTGCACTGGCTTTGTTATAGGTGAGATATCCGCACAGCTTGGTGATAGTGTGGATTTTGCCGGGCCAGCAGAATCATTCAACAAACCGTCATCACAAGTAAAACTGGCAGCTGGAACCATGCTCTTTGCACTGGTGACCAATGGAAAATTAGGTTTTGATGTGCTGGTGCTGAGCATTCCATTTGGATTTGATGCATTTGTACTTGGTGTGCAATTGTGTTTTGGGGTGTTTGGACTTGATGGACCATTGGGTTTTGGTGTGCTCGTATAAGGCATACCATTGATGGTGTTGTTTACAGCATTGCTCTTGAAATGAGTCCTGGAGTTTGGAAACTCCTCCAGCTCTCCACCCCGAATCCCCTTGTACTGAAATGGTGTGCCAGATTGGTAGCGAGTGCAGCTTACACCTTGGTCCTGGGATGTCTTTGCCACTTTAAGTTGAGTCACAATGTCCTTCGTTTCAGCAGTTTTCATCTTTTGCCTCACGGTTTTTTGCAGCATTGAAGATTTCTTGGCAGGAGGAGCAGCTGCGTCCTGCTCTAGTTAACGTTTTACACTTGAAGTTCTCTCCCTTTGAACATCCTGAACAGCCCCATCTGGTTTCTCTATTGCTTCCAAAGGGTTTTGATTCAGTTTTATTCTTGTATTGCTTCCTTTCTCTTTCCCTTCTGGGACTATTTCTTGACTACAAAACATTTTCTCAAGGAAAGTTTGCGTCATTTGGATAAATACGCTCTTTTCTTCTTTAGTCAATTTTCTTTTAATTTTTCTCTCAAATTGATGTCGAACATCTGAAAATGAGACAAAATAATCACGAAACCGTCGGAGACGGGTGATGCTCCCCAAAGGTTTTTTTGGTCACAATATTGCACTATATATTCAGATAAAAGGAAACGTCTTGAGGGCACAGTAGTTGGGTGGACAATAATTATTTTATATAAAATTTCAAAGGACCATAACTTTGTCAAAAATCATCCGACCAGAACCCGCTGATAATATGCACATATCCTCTTGGTAGTGAAGCTTCCCATTAAGTTTCAATGAATTCCGGTCATTAGTTGCAGAGAAATAGCCCGGACAAGAATTGTACTATATGTACAGCTAATGGAAAATTTCAAAGGACCATTACTCTGTGAAAAATCATCTGACCAGAACCCGCTGATAATATGCACATCTCCTGTTGGTAGTTAAACTTCCCATAGAGTTTCATTGAATTCCGGTCATAAGTTGCTGAGAAATAGCCCGGACAAGAACTGCACTATATGTACAGTTAATGGAAAATTTCAAAGGGCCATAACTCTGTGAAAAATAATCGGACCAGAACCCGCTGTTAATATGCACATCTCATCTTGGTAGTGAAGCTTCGCATAAATTTTCATTGAATTCCGGTCATTAGTTGCTGAGAAATAGCCTGGACAAGAATTGCACTATATGTACCGTTAATGGAAAATTTCAAAGGGCCATAACTCTGTGAAAAATCATTCGACCAGAATCCGCTGATAATATGCACATTTCCTCTTGGTAGTGAAGCTTCGCAAAGATTTTCATTAAATTCCGGTCAAAAGTTGCTGAGAAATAGACCGGACAAGAATTGCACTATATGTACAGTAACGGAAAATTTCAAAGGGCCATAACTCTGTAAAAAATAATCCGACCAGAACCCGCTAATAATATGCACATCTCCTCTTGGTAGTGAAGCTTCCCATAAAGTATCATTGAATTCCGGTCATTAGTTGCTGAGAATTAGCCCGGACAAAAATTGTGCCCGGCCGGACGCACACACACACGCACACACACAGACAGACGAAGCGGCGACTATATGCTCACCCCAAAATAAATTTTGGGGGAGCATAATAAATGAAGAACATGTCTGTAGGAGATGGAGTCAGAAATTTCCTGACCTTTCATTTGTGTATCAACAATATCACTTATTTTGATTTGTTATGCATCTGAAATTCAGAAGTGCCAATGCTTACTTATATGAAATGTTTCATCACAACAGTTATAATTTTCAAGCAATATGCAATCCAGTCTAAAGAGTAAGTTTCGCAAAAAAAGACATATATTTACTGATGTTTGAATAAACTGCATCAAACAACTCCGATGCATAAGTAAAGACAGTTTTCCAATATGATTATAGCCATATGATTCCAGCTAATGTAACAGACAGTTTTAGGCAAAGAGAGATTTCTGTTGTTATTGAGATGTTTTATGACATAACAAGGATTGCTTATATACAGCATAAAATACGATTCTAACCATAGTAGCACAGACGGTCGAGTGTTTTTGGCGCTTTACTTTTATTCCAAGGGTCATTGGTTTGAGTCCAGGTATGAATTACTTGTTTTCTTTGTAAAATTTATTCTGTTTATTACTGGTGCTCTTTTGTAGCAATGTTTACATTAATTTTATCAATTTAACGAGAAACATCAAAACATGCCAAAATCTGTTAAATGTATTTGCATTTAACTACTATGTTAAAGGCTTATATGACGTATCTTACAAACAATAATGAATAAATGTAGAGCGCAATGTGGAGGTTTAGCAACACATAATATTAAATCCCAAATTAAAATAAAGACATGTTAAGAATGGATCTTCTGCATGTATACTTTTCAAGTACAGGTACATCTTTTTACATAGGAACCAGACCCAATGGCCCTGATTATGTCAACTTCATTTCCAGCCCATATTCTACTTTTCAAACGGATTTACAGCCTTGGATTTATAGCCTATCTTGGTTTACAATATTTAAGCAAATTGTAATTTACTTTCATGATTTCAATGTTTTAGGGGACAATTCTTTTTCCTGTTCAATGTATCAATAGCTTTTGCTATAAAGGCATCAAGAATCCCTTTTACTATGTGAGATGTGTTGTTAGGATCAAGGTGCCGATTAAAATGGCCTTTTTTCGAATAAGAATCATCAGTTTACCCAATTCTAATGATAATCTTTGTTCGCTTGACAAACTTTAAATAAATTATAACATTAACATACACTTTAAGTTTAACTGGATATGTTTAATCTGGTTCAGAAGCTTTATCAAACAAAACTATTGCCAAGCAATATATGTCCCCTACTGGCTCCACCATTGTCAGATTTTTTTGTTGTTGCCATAGCAACCATAATTTTTGACGTAGGAACAAAATGAAATGACGTGCATAATTTTCATATTGCCATATATCCATGTTTAAAGTTTCATGACAAAATGTGAAGAACTTTTGAAATTATCGCAGGATCCAGAAAAGTGTGACGGACTGACAGACAGACAGAGACAGACGGACTCACAGAGCGCAAACCAATAGTCCCCTTCGGTGAAACCGGTAGGGGACAATAAAAATACATACTGCAATTTGTAATACGAACTGTTACTTACACTGCTGATTTTTTCAAAACATTTTAATAGTTTATTTAGCGTGTTCATCAATAACATCCATGTATCATATCCCACCTGCCATTGTGATTGTGTCCAAATGTTGGCGCTCCAGACTCAAACTTCCATGGAACTTGGCAATCTCATCTTCCAGCTGCAACACAAGTGTCACTCTAAGAAAAAACATTATACATGCAAATTGCGTCATAAACATTTCTCTGAATGAGAATATAATCACACGAATTTAATAAATATTTTTTTAAGTAATTGTATCAAAATGTGATGCGTATTGCCAATATTTAGAAGAAAGGTTACATGCAACTAAATAAACATTGTAGTGGCAACACTGTACTTCAAAAGTTTAGTATTCGCCTCCTTCTATTACCATAATAACCACATCTTTGACTGACTAAACAAAATAATATCATGCACATTCCTTTTATGGACCTCTATCCACATAACAAGTTCCATCAACCCTACTCAATCACTTTTATAGTGATTGCTGGATCTAGATTCGATGGACACATGGACATAGATAAACCAATAGCCCCCACTAAGATTACGCAAAGGGACTAAAATTTCAAGCCACAAGAACTCGCTTCATAACTATGTGATGAACTGACCATTTAATACAAAGAACAACAAGATGTGTTTGTGAAACACTATGCCCCCCATATATTTGACCATTGACCTTGAAGGATGACCTTGACCTTTCACCACTCAAAATGTGCAGCTCCATGAGATACACATGCATGCCAAATATCAAGTTGTTATCTTCAATACTGCAAAAGTTATGGCCAATGTTAAACTTTAAAGTCTGACGCAAACCAACAGGGCAAAAACAATATGTCTCCCAGTATAGACTGAGGGACATAAAAATAATGATCATTTGGTCCCTAGAATAACAGCATAGATTCATTATCCACTCATATCATATAGCACAACAACCAAAATCTACACTTATAAGAAACCTTTGGAACCTTTTTCTGCCCCAACATGCTGGAGTACAGCGCTGCTCTGTCTCGTGTTGTGGAGGGTTTAGGCACGCTGAATGATCGATGGTGTTTGCTCTATGACGCAGCCAGAACCAGGCGAGCTGTGCGGGAAAGTGACCCCCCTCCCTCACCACTTGCTGAGATCTTCAGGAGGCGAGATTCTAAATGGTCATCAGCCTTGTTTTTTATGAAAAAAGGAAAACATTGAATGAGATTTGTTTATCATATAACCGGCACGTACATGTAGGATTACTGGAACAGCATGGCTTAAAATACTAGAGCCTTGTCACAGACGTGACATATACCCCCACATGCCGCATTGACACAGACTATTTTTCATCCTGTCTTCACAAAACAAGAGAACCTAATTTATGGCGATTTTAAGAATTATTATGCCATGATCATTTATAGCCATTTTGACCTTTGAGCTCTTGAGTTCTTTCACATGACACGCCGTCCAATGACTGTGAACAAAATTAATGTACAGAGTCATTTTTAAATCTCACAATAAATGGCATAGTTGTGGCTAGGACAAGATCATTTATAGCCATTTTTTGACCTTTGAACTAAAAGTGTGACCTTGACCTTGGAGATATCGACGTAATTCTTTTGCGCGACACATCGTCCAATGATGGTAAACAAAAGAGTAACATGAGTTTAAAATCTTACAATAAACTACATGGTAATGGCCCGGACAAGCTCATGTATGGCCATTTTTTACCTTTGAACTCAAAGTTTGACCTTGATATCGACGTAATTCTTTCGTGCGACACACCGTCCAATGATGGTGAACATAGGTGGCAAATAATTTTCAAATCTCACAATGAATGACATAGTTATGGCCCGGACAAGGTCATTTATGGCCATTTTTTACCTTCGAACTTTAAGTGTGACCTTGACCTTGGAGATATCGATGTAATTCTTTCGCACAACACACCGTCCAATGATGGTGAACAAATGTGCCAGATGATTTTAAAATCTTACAATGAATGACATAGTTATGGTCCAGACAAGCTCATTTATGATCGTTGAACTCAAAGTGTGACCTTGACCTTGGAGATATCGACATAATTCTTTCGCGCGACACACCGTCCGATGATGGTGAACACATTTGCCAAATGATTTTAAAATCTCTTAATAAATGACAAAGTTATGGCCCGGACAAGCATTTGACCTTTCAACTGCAAGTGTAACTTTGCCCTTTGAGATATTGACGTACTCTTTTCACACGACACACCGTCCCATGATGATGAACAAATGTACCAAGTCATTTGAACATCTAACGATAAATGACATAGTTATGATGCAGAAAAACTTTCAGTTTAAAACACACTAAGTGACCCCGTGACCTAGTTTTTGACCTGGCATGACCCATATTCAAACTTGACCTAGACATCATCTAGATACAACTACTGACCAAGTTTGGTGAAGATCTGATGACATTTCGGGACAGACAGACAGACCGACCGACAGACCGACCGCAGACCGACCGACAAAGAGACACCTATATAGCCCCCATTACCAATGATAATGGGGGTATAAAAAAGAAGCAAAAGGTGGCCCCCAACTTTCTTAGTGCCTTGCCTGAAAAAAATATCCAAGATAAAGGCCAGAAAAAAAATCTGAATAAATTTTAATGATAAATATTCAAATCATGTTTGGTACAACAAAACACTAAAAATTTACAAATTTCATTAAATGATCAAAATGCTGCAACAGTTTTGTGAATAACCACTAAAGTTAAGATGTATAATAAACATCATAACATGGGTAGGTTAATAAAGCTTGATTGGTCATTGTCGGCTCGGGTACTACTTAAATGTCTCCCAGATACTCTTTAAGGATACAAAAATGTACCCTGGGTACTGAAAAAAATACTGAAACGTATCTGGCAAAGTAAGACTGTATTCCAACCCTAAATCTGATATTGTAAAACGTCCTTATAGAAATACGAAACAAAATTCTCTTTGAAAAAAACAACAACAATGTTCTGCAACATTTTTTGTGAGTAAGAGTTTCCGTAATAAAGAGGGCATTAAAAAAAATTAACATACATATGAACATGATTAATTCGAAAAAAAAACACACATACACACATTAACAACAATCAATTAAGCGGGGTACATTTAAGTTTACTTTATGATCCTGTGTACATTTAAGTAGTACCGAAGCCGACAATTACCAATTAAGGGTAAATAAGACTCTGTTCAAATGGAGGATGCAGCCGATTGTCAATTTGTGTCTTGTTCTCTGAAAATTGAGCAAAATGTATTTGCGTAAAGTGTCGTCCCAGATTAGCCTGTGAAGTCCACACAGGCTAATCAGGGACAACACTTTCCGCTTTAATGGTAATTTTCATTTAAAGGAAGTCCCTTTTTACCGAAAATCTAGTTTAAAAAGAAATTGTCTTCCCTGATTAGCCTGTGCAGATTGCACAGGCTAATCTGGGACAACACTTTACGCACAATCATGCATTATGCCCAGCTTTCTCGGAACACGACTCATTTAAACAAATAAGAATGGTAACGTGTGATAGGACGTGATCGGACGTGTTTTGAATCTGCTCTGGAAATACGAGGCTTATACGTTCTGTTTCATATTTTTGGATTAATTTTTTTGTGGTTGCGTGATATAAAAGGTCGGAAAGTGTGCTTGGATATTATGCTCTAGGAAAAATATATTTCATATAGTACTTTTGAGAGCATGAAATATATGTTCGCGACAAATATCTCATCGACCTAGCTTTCGTGAGCGAGTGTTCAAAAGTTTAACATCGGGTAATAATTCTTAATCCCTATTAATCCTGTTTTGCACCTCGAATCGGGATTGTGCATTGTGTTGGTAGTATCAAAGTTTTATACCTGGATAGTTTGCCTGGAGTAAGTATTCACGCCAATATAGACGAGTTCACCAGGTAATTATCTTTGACACGGTTGAGTGGAACGCAAGTACCCAAGATGGCTACCGGAAATAACTCTCAATGTAGAGATACTTTTCTCTCAATGCTGGATAACGATAAAGATCTGTCAGCCTGTCTAACACAGAAAGCAGATGATGCTGAGGACATTGGTTTCAATCTAAATCAATCACACCAAAGCATGAAGGTCGATAATAACACGGACAGCAAAGACCGTACACCGGATCCAGTAAGTACAGTTCTCACTACTGATGATGATATCGACTTAACGCATTCAAAGTCGCAATCGCTTATCTCTGGTGAGGTCCCAAACACCAGAAAGAACAATAAAAAGACAGTAATTACACGTGTAACGAAACCCAAAAGGCAAGCGCAATCGACTACACCTAACTCAACCCCAGTAGCCCAAACCAAAGGGAAACGAAACAATAAGAAACGTCGGCTCTCGGACTCAGAAACACAAGAAAACGAAAGTACACCATCTAGAATTGCGGAAAATGTATGCATTGTTACAGCCTTAAATAAACTTACAGACCAAATGCGTGCCAGTTTTGAAAGCCTGAGCAATAGAATAGAACAATTAGAAACGAGCATTGATAATAAAATAAAAACACAAGTGCAAAC
Source organism: Dreissena polymorpha (assembly GCF_020536995.1). Classification (NCBI taxonomy): domain Eukaryota; kingdom Metazoa; phylum Mollusca; class Bivalvia; order Myida; family Dreissenidae; genus Dreissena; species Dreissena polymorpha. Next base: position 9,645,167 of record NC_068359.1, on the reverse strand, counting down.
AGAGGTCGGACAAGCCATCTCTAAAATAAAAACCGATCTAAACAAGGAACTTACAAAGATCCGTGACGACGTTAAGCATGCGTCTGCAAATGCAACAAGAAGACATAGTAATGAAAACACTCAAAGTGAGTATGACAGCGAAAGCAGTTCTTTAGACATTGTTATAAGAAACCTACCAGACTCGCGCGAGGAAAATACTCTACATAAAGTGAACACACTGTTAAAAGATGGATTATTGCTCAACGTGAAAGCTGTGGCAGCCGAACGAAAGATGGTAAAATCAAACTACGAACATGGAATCATAATAGCTAAATGCAAAAATAAGGACGAACTTTATAAAATCTTGAAAGCTAGAGTGTCATTAAAGCACAACAGAACATACAGCAAAGTGTTTATCGAAAAATCGAGAACAAGGTCAGAAAGAGAAGCGATTTCTAATCTTGCTACGATTGCGAATCTTATTGGTAAAGACAAGGTAACACTGCGCGGAAACAAACTGGTCCCGCGACATGACGCTGACAACCGGAACGACAATTGGACGGAAGTACGACGATACACATATATACACGTTACCCGAGGATCAAACGCCCACGAACACAGACAAACAAACACTTCGGAACAAACAGGTGCGAGCCATGGGTCCCGTAGGTGTGACGACCGTGGTTACACCGGCCACGGAAGAATAAACAAGGGACACTACTCCAAGAATGAACGGCGCCCCTACAGAGAAACAGCCCACCGGCGCTATTAGGTGACATGCGGGTTTTGGAATCCAAATGGGTTTAATCAAAACCATTCATCTGAAAATTTTATGCTCAGAAAATCATGCATTGATAATTTAAATCTAGATATCGTTGGGATCGCCGAATGTCATTTAAAGAAATTCGAAAAAATAACATTGGAAGGGTACAGTTGGTATGGAAACAACAGAATCGAGACACATATGAACGCCCCAAAAGGAAGCGGTGGAGTCGGTATTTTTGTGAAAAATGAACTATTGGAACGCTTCCATATTAAGCTGTTAGATAAATCCTACGAAGGAATAATATGGATATCCCTAGAAAGCAAATATACCACGGAAAGTTTGAAAGTATGTGTCTGCTATTTACCGCCATCAAACTCGTCGAGACAGATAAATGTAAACGATTTTTTGGACACACTTCTTGGTCAAATTTACGTCTACCAAAATGAGACAATACTGACAGTGGTTGGTGATTTCAACGCACGTATCGGAGATACAGATGATTTCATTTCCGGAATTGACTCACTAGTACAACGTGACGTAATTGACTATGTGAAAAATCAATATGGTGAACCTTTCATAGACTTTCTACTAAGTGCTAACTTGTGTATACTTAACGGAAGAAACACTACGAAAAATGACTTCACTAGCGTTTCAACGCGTGGATGTGTAGTAGTCGACTACTGTTTAGTGCCATACGAACAGTTACATAAATTTACGGACTTTCAAGTTTTGCGCCCATATCCTTTAGTATCCGAATCATTAAACATTTACAGCATAAATAAACATATTTTTCCGGACCATTCACTCCTGAAATGGAATATAAGTCTTACTACAGTTTTAGAAACGGTGACAGCCCCAGACGACAGTAATATACGCCCAATGGAAAGCACACGATACGACAGGAAAAATATACCGGAGACCTTCACGATGGATATTAATGTCATTCAAATGATTCACAATACAATTTATTATTTAGAGAGAAATCAACATGAGCAGGCGTGTATAGACAATTCATATGATGATTTCCTTCAAATACTCCGGAGTCAGATGGACATGCAACTTAATCCCAAAATTGTACCGTTATGCAAAACACCCGGTAAATCGAGGAAAAAAGCATGGTGGAATGAAGACCTCGATGTAAAATGGTCAAACGTGCGCACCGCAGAAAGGAACTTTACTTGCTGTAAAAAACAGATCGCTACGGACCAGCCTTAAGCGCATTTATATTCATGAAAGATCGATATTTCATAGGTCTGTACAAACTTGCAAGAGGTGCCACTTAAAGGACCAACAACGTAAGTTACTTGAATCGTGTGAATCAAACAACTCAGAGTTTTGGAAAACAATCGGGAATGTAGGTCTAGGATCTGAACGCAACAATAAAATACCAATTGAAGTTAAAACAGTCGATGAAACTTACACTCGCGACTTACCAACAGTGTTAAACGAGTGGAAATCCTGCTTCCAAAAGTTATTTACAACCGATGAACATTACCCATTGAAACAAAAACCATGCGGCATCGGACCTACCCCACTGAATAGCGGTATTAGTATACTAGATGTTAAAAACGCAATAAATAGTCTTAACAAAAACAAATCACCAGGCTATGACCAGATACCAAGTGAAATGTTAAATAACAATACTTGTTTAAATTACTTGCACAAATTATTCTGCGTATGTTTTGAAACAGGAAAAATCCCAAAATCATGGAAACACGGTATAATTACACCTGTATTAAAGGATCCTTCAACCGATGCACGGGACCAAATTATCTACAGAGGTATAACGGTTACTTCGGCCGTCTATAAAGCCTACTGCGCTGTGCTGAACAAAAAAGTGACAACCTGGGCTGAGGAAAACAATAAAATATGTGACAATCAAAACGGCTTTAGATCCAAGCGTAGTACCACTGATCATGTATCAACGCTAAACGGCATACTAGAATGCAGAAAACGTAAACGACTATCGACATACGTCGCTTGCGTGGACTTTTCTAAAGCGTATGACCGAATACACCATGGACTGCTTTTTAATAAACTATCGAGTTTAGGCATAGAAGGTAAATTTCTGGACGCAATTAAGTCATTTTATGATTCCGTTAGGTGCGCGGTAAAACTGAATAATTATCTAACGGACTGGTTCGACGTGAACATCGGATTAAAGCAAGGATGTTTGTTATCAACGACCCTATTTAATATGTACATAAATGATTTGAATGAACTCTTAAATAATAGCGGTGTAGGCATTGAATTGAATGAAAAATTGGTGAACCACCTATTTTACGCGGATGACCTAATATTGTTAGCAAAAAACGAAGAACACCTACAGCTACTGATCAATATATTATCTCAATGGTGCACGATTAACACCATGACAATAAATAACAACAAAACGAAAATCTTACATTTTAGAACAGCTAAAACATCACCGACGGAGTTTGTGTTCAAGTGTAACCAAGCAATTATAGAACGAGTCAGTCAATATCGTTAACTGGGCCTCGTTTTAACAGATACATTGGATTATTCTATAACCGCAAAACACGTAGCACAGTCAGCATCTAGAGCGCTAGGATTACTGATCTCGAAGTACAAAGCACTAGGTGGAATGGATTATGAAGTCTTTACTAAGCTATACGACACGATGGTGTGGCCAACAATAAGCTACGGAGCTGCAATATGGGGAATACAGGAATTCACATGTATAAATGCCGTCCATCACAAAGCCTGTCGCTTCTTCCTAGGTGTAGGGAGATATACACCAAACGCAGCAGTCACAGGAGACATGGGATGGACACCACCGCACATTCGACAGTGGAAATCAGTGCTAGGACAATGGTTTCGCTTAAACAGGATGGACGATAACAGACTTAATAAAAAGTGTTTTGACTTCTTAACTAGACAGGGCGCACGACGAAACAACTGGAGCAAAACGATAATCTTATCAGTCAATACAAAACTGCAAAATGCCGCTCTCAGCCATGGACACACATACAGCAAAGCTCAACAAACGTCGATAATTAATAGGTATCAACAAGCCATGTTGATCGAATTAAGCTTAAATGGGAAGACACTGTAAATAGAGAACATGGTCAAATACGCGCAAATGGGGGTAATAAACTTCGGAACTATAGGCGGTTTAAGACAGAATTCACTGTAGAGCCATACGTCAAGTGTTCTACGATAAGTCGAGCACAACGTAGTGCCTTGGCAAAATTCCGCTGTGGCGTTCACCTCTTCGTATAGAAACAGGACGGTATGAAGGTGTACCAGAAAATGAACGATATTGTTTAATCTGTAAGACGAGAGTGTTCGAAAGTGAAGAGCATGCCCTAATGATGTGTCCGTAATATGAAAATATAAGATCCAATTTAACAGAAAGTGCTCTTCTGGTAAACCAACATTTCAACGCATTAAACCCAAGAGAGAAAATGAACTTCTTGCTGTCAGATGACCGCATCATTAAACCCACTGCCAGAGCCTGTCATGACATTTTAATGAAGCGATGCAACCACATGTATATATAATCCTTTTAATGTGTGCACATAGTCAATTTCGTATAAAATAATAATATACAGTGTACTACATAATTTTCTCTTACTGTATTGTTTGATGATATATATTTTTATTTATTTTAAGAAAACTAATAATTTTAAACCGAATTTCATCAGGATCTTTTTTATATTTCTAACAGTTGTAATTTTTATTTATTTTAAAACACTAATCATTTTAAATCGAATCTCCTTAAGAATCTTTTTTTATATTTCTAACAGATATGAAAGATTCTATGATGTATATAATCGTTGAACACTTTTAGAATTTTAGAACTATCGTCTCTCGTAACTCTTTTAGAGTGGTTTTGTACATATATATATAATGATTTTGTACTGTTTTATTGTGTTTTATATACAAAAGTAAGACGTTAATAAACTATTCTGTCTGTCTGTCTGTCTGTTAAGGGCAGGAGAAAAATATATCATTTTTATTCTTGTTTTTGTGTGTGTTTTACTTGGGTAAATTAATAAGCATTTAAACATGCTTTGAACATATGATCAGAGCTCCAGATAAGAATTTGTGAAATTAGTAACGGTACTGCCACAGACAGAAAGAAAAGGAGTAACGCTGAAAATCAATTAGTACCTGTACTACCATATTCAAAAATACAGGTAGTATTGTACTACCTGTGTTCTTTGATAAATTGAAGGGTTTATAACTAACAGAAACATTTGCAGCAATAATAATGAATATATTTAGCTTCTTAAACAGTTACTTTATTAGGTTTTCCATTCTGAATTACAATGTATGATGCACATCTATTTACACATTAAAACTTAGACTAAATACAATTTTTTTCATTTACTTGACAAGAAAACATAAGCCAACTAGTAAGCTAAGTAAATGAACACTTATGTCACTGTCTCATATTCGGTTTTCCAATCTTCCACTCTTTTTTTGGATCCGTTACCAATCGTGTTTTCTAACGTTTTTAGCCACCGATGCAATCAAATCGTTTCATATCGAGGCGACAATGTCTTTTTCTGGGTTTACAGATTGAATGTCAGGATGGTTAGACGACGGTGTCTAGCCATTATATGACAATAAAGTGTTTTTTAACGGCCTTTCGTTGCGCCAAACATATTGTTTTTTACGGGTTTACAAGTAAACGGAAATCACGCGACACAATAGACAATAATACCGGAACCCAGTATACAATTTTTCGGTAATTTAAATTAACAAAAAGCGCCGTTAGGTTAGAGACCAGCACATCACGCCGCGCTGACGCGAACGTATCCATACGGCCAGATTTATTTCGTAAATGCGTTAAAAGGATATAAAGTCGTAATTGTACGTCCATTTTATAAAAATTAATGTGTAAACCTTCATTAAAAAGCCGTATTTACTGCTGCACGGCTCTTATCTGGAGCTCTGTATGATTCCTACATTTCTCACATTTACAACTTCATAATTTCAAACAAGAATCTTTCCCACCAACTATTCAAATAAGCAAAATGCAAGGCCATATACAGTGGTATAGAAAAAATAAAAATAAAAGTCCAGATTGACACAATAAGTACTAATTTAGTATGTCCTCAAAAAAATTCAACTGCAGAACACATCTGTGTTTTGATTGGATTCTTTCCATATAGACAGTCTGCAGGGGTCATAAGGTTGACAGTGTAGACAAGGGTCTCATACTCCTTCCCAGCGGGTCACTGAGAGCACCCCACCTGCACCTCAACAGTGGCACACCACACGCAGCCTGGAAACATATACCAGCATACAAAGAAGTTGCAATTTATAGGAAAATGGCTTAACAAGTAGGCAAATGTGAATTGACAGCAAATGCATTTGTAAATTTTATACCTTGAACAAGCCAATTTTTTATACACTGATAGTCAGCTAGTTCATCTGTTTGTATTTTCATTCATTTCAAAATATGCCATTCAATCGAAGTAAAAAATAATATTAAAAACTGGTCCAATATCAAAACACAAGGTTTCTAAATACTTCAAATGTTAACCAAAAGTTTCATAAACACGTTCCTGCTTTCCATACCTATATCAATGTAGGAAATAATGCAAAGTCTGCCCAGCTGAAAGACTGCCTCAATCTGTCCTGACTTTTCCTGGGGATGACTCGACCATTTTTTTTAATCCGTCACTTTTCAACAAGTTAGTGACTGGATGCCTCTCATCCTACAACAGAAAATACTTTTGCTTGGAATGATGAAATCTCTTCGACCTTTAATTCATATATGAGCCGTGTTCTGAGAAAACTTGGCTAAATGTATGTGCGTAAAGTGTCGTCCCAGATTAGCCTGTTGAGTCCGCACAGGCTAATCAGGGGCGACACTTTCCGCTTTTATGGTATTCTGAGTTTTAAGGAAGTCCCTCCTTATTGAAAATCAAGTTTAGACGGAAAGTGTTGTCCCTGTGCGGATTGCACAGGCAAATCTGTGATGACACTTTATGCACATGCATTATGCCAAGTTTTCTCAGTCTGTTCTGTCTTACCCGGCATGACCAATATTCAAACTTGACCTAGACATCATCTAGATACAACTTCTGACCAAGTGTGGTAAAGATCCGATGAAAACTACTTGAATTAGAGAGCAGACACTATGCTGAATGTGTAAAATTTACTAAGTGACCCAGTGACCTAGGTTTTGATCTGGCATGGCCCATGTTCAAACATTGTCTTAAAATCATCTAGATTAAACTTCTGACCAAGTTTGGTGAAGATCGGATTAAAACTACTTGAATTAGAGAGCAGACACCATGATGAATGTTAAAAAACGCACTAAGTCACCCGATGACTAGTTTTTGGCCTGGCAAAGCCAATGTTCAAACTTGGCATAAAGATAATCAAGATAAAACTTCTTACCAAGTTTGGTGAATATATTGGATTAAAACTATTTGAATTACAGAGCGGACAACATGCTGAATGTTTAAAACGCACTAAGTGACCCCGTGACCTAGTTTTTGACCTGGCATGACCCATATTTAGACTTGAGCTAGACATCATCTAGATACAACATCTGACTAAGTTTGGTGAAGATCGGATGAAAACAACTTGAATTAGAGAGTTTCGTTTGTGGGGGTATAAAAAATTATCATTTGGCAGGTTCAGATAATTTTTACAAGGGAAGTAATATTTTTTAAAGGGATATAATAAAAATATTACTCACCTTGTAAAAATTATCTGTACCTGCCAAATGAAAAATAGAAATAATCTCCCTTTAAAGCTAATTACTTTTTTGACCTTTGACCTTGAAGGATGATCTTGACCTTTCATCACTCAAAATGTGCAGCTGCATAAGATACACATGCATGCAAAATATCAAGTTGCCATCTTCAATATTGCAAAAGTTATGGCCAATATAAAAGTTTTCGGACAGACGGACAGACTGACGGACAGTTCAACTGCTATATGCCACCCTACTGGGGGCATACAAATTTACATCAGACTTAAGTCACACAATAAGAAAGTATTGACCCATTAAAACTATAGAAAAAATTGTAAATTTACAACTAAAACATTGTAGTACGTTTTTTTGTGAGCCAAAATGAACCAGACTACATTGTTGAACAAGTACGTTTGTAAACAATATTGGGGAGATGAGGGGGGGGGAGAGGGCGGACTATTCCTGCCAATACACAAACATGAATAAAAATGAAGGAAATGAAGCATTTAATGCAGAAAAATAATATTTAACTTAAATGTGGTTTGATGATAATTTAATACAATGCTTTTTGATACCACTACATCTAAGATAATTATTTTGTAGGTTATTCTTTGTAAGTCTCACACCCTGACAGGTACACTCATATATTGTGCATATAAGCTTATATGTGGGTTGTCATCGTAAGGCTGAAATTTGGCTCCTACTTTTTTTCCCTTAGCTCCAACCTAGATACACATCATGCATACAATAACAAGAGGGCCTGAAAGGCCCAAAGTCGCTCACCTGAGATAACAAGATATTATTGTGATAAATCTTCTGACCAAGTTTCACGATGATCGGAAAATAAATGTGGCCTCTAGAGTGTTAACAAGGTTTTACTATTGCCATATAAGGAAAAATGCCCCACCCCTTGTGCCCATGTTTTTAAAGCAACCAAAACCATTTTCGAACTCATCCAAGATATCATTGGGACAAATCTTCTGACCAAGTTTCATGATGATCGGAGAATAAATATGACCTCTAGAGTGTTAACAAGGTTTTACTATAGCCATATAAGGAAATAGCCCCGCCCCGTGGTGGCCATGTTGTTCAACCAATCGGCATCATTTTTTTAACTCTTCCAAGATATTATTGGGATGAGTCTTCTAATCGAGTTTCATGAAGATCGGACTATAAATGTGGCCTCTAGAGTGTAAACAAGATTTTACTATAGCCTTACATGTATATAGCCATATAAGAAAAAATGCTACGTCCCTTGGCAGCCATGTTTTTCAAGCAAACGTAACCTTTTTCGAACTCATCCAATCCAAGATATCATTAAGACAAATCTTCTGACCAAATTTCATCAGGATTGGACAATAAATGTGGCCTCTAGAGTGTTAACAAGGTTTTACAATAGCCATATAAGGAAAAATGACCCGCCCCCTGGCAGCCATGTTTTTCAACAAACCGACATCATTTTCGAACTCGTCCAAGATGTTATTGGGATGAATCTTCTGACAAAGTGTCATGAAGATTGGAAATAAATGTGGCCTCTATAGTGTTAACAAGATTTTACTATAGTCATGCATAGCCATATAAGGAAAAATGCCCCGCCCCTTGGCAGCCATGTTTTTCAAGCAAAGGTTACAGTTTCTAAACTCATCCAAGATATCAGTGGGACAAATCTTCTGAGCAAGTTTTACGAAGATCGGAAAATAAATGTGGCCTCTAGTATAGTGTTAACAAGGTTTTACTATAGCCATATAAGGAAAAATGCCCCGCTCCCTGGCGGCCATGTTTTTCAACCAACCGACATCATTTTCGAACCGTCCAAGATATTATTAGGATGAATCTTCTGACCAATTTTTATGAGGATCGGACAATGAATGTGGCCTCTAGAGTGTTTACTTTTGCTATAGCCATATAAGGAAAAATGCTCCGCCCCTTGGCAGCCATGTTTTTCAAGCAAACGTCACCATTTTCGAACTCATCCAAGATATCATTAAAACCAATCTTCTGACCAAATTTCATAAAGAGTGGACAATAAATGTGGCCTCTAGAGAGTGAACAAGGCAAATGTTCAAGTCGCACGACGGACGACGGACAAAATGCGATCACAAAAGAACACCTTGAGCACGTTGTGCTCAGGTGAGCTAAAAATAACAACACTTCATGTTTTATATTGATTTAACATAATGAAATATGCACACATATCCTATAATACTAATTGATCATTTCTATTTTATTACAACAATGTTGTTATCATTGCTCCAGCTAGGATTTTAAAAGGGCAGGGTGTCTTTTTTTCAAAAAGGGCACTTTGGACGCGCAGTATTTTGTCAAAAGGACACGTTCGAGCGCACGGGCGTTTCTGGAATGCTTCCATTTGCATGTTAATTTATGTTATAAACAATTGTTAGAATATAATATATATTATTATTCCCATATTTTATAAAACAATTCAAATATAATGTCTACAATGAGGAAAAAATTAATTACAATGTATTGTAATAAGAGATTTATAAATCATCATATGTAAAAAAAACACATTTTTTTAAGGGGGGGGGGGTGGTCCTGGGAAGGGCCGGGCGGAGGTTCGGGAGGGCAGGGCGGGGCGCCCTTCAATTTAGGCGTAGCTGGAGCACTGTGTAATGCACTACATTATTATACATCCCATTATGGTCCATACCTATATGGTATTCGTACATGCCATACGTCCCGGATTGTCCGGGTAATGAAGAACGTGTCCCGCAGTCCCGGAAATCTGTCAAATGTCCTGGATTTTACTAAATCCATATACACATGTACCTTATCATAGGCTTAACTGAATCTCGAATCACTGTGTTCCCACTAATCCGCAGCGTCTCCATGGCAATGCCTACCGGAATAGGTGACTACGCTGCGTGTCAAAATCGATCAATTAACAGGGGTCCTGTTATCATATCGATTGTCTCACGTACGTTCGCAGTCAAACCGAAAAGTCGGCATTGTTAATGTGGTTGTTAATTGGCTTTATTATACTGATTTTATGGCAGTTTGTTGGCGCACGGTTTGAATGAGCGACAACACTCGTAAGCAGTGTTCCTGCAGTATGATCATGCAGACGACGAGTGACGTAATTTTAATAAGCGTGTGATTTTATGGCAGTTTGTTGAATTAATTACGCACAACTGTAAATGTTTCGTTCGATTCTCAAATGAGCATGATTCAATTTGTAATCCGAAACACGCTACCGAATTTAAATGCTTAATATTACGCGCCATTAACAAATTCTAGCGTCAAATAAACTGCTTTATCCTTTGTCTCAATAAAACGCGCGCGAAAGTTATGCAGACATGTAGAACGTCGCATGGAAAGTTTGGGTATATTTTGTGTTGAACATCACGTCAGGCGATTTACGGTGTTCAGTGAAATTAAAACGCCCCGATTGGACGTTTTTCATCACATCTTTAAATAGTAACAAATGCGCTACGAAGTTTTTATGCTGCAGTGGATACGCCCACGCGTTTCCTGCAGATATGTGACATGTACACAGAAGCAATAGGGTGCTCTTTTTTAACACGAAAAGCACGTGGCTTGTATATATTAACAGAAGTAGTATTTCGGATAGTCTTTCGAACATAGCAATTAACGATGTGATAAAAATGCGTACCAAAAATGCATATATTAAGTCTACATTCATCGCTATATGTATACACTGCAACGCCGATATATCGCGGTTGGTGGCATCCAAAGATAGCGAGAACGATATATCCGGCGCGCGATATAACTCGAGAAATGTCTTACTTAATTGTATTGCGGTTAACTTGTCAAATTTCCCGATTGTTTTCATTTTATATACAGCGCTGCTGCATATTTGTATTGTAATAATTGTTAACCAATTCTACAATAAACGATTTCATTACTACATAAGTATCTGTGTATTTATCATAAAAACAATTTTTTTTTATTTTCATGTACGATCCCTCGCGAATCAGCTAAAATGAAAAATTCTTGCCGCAAAAAAGTATAAAATACATTGTGCATAGATTCTAATTTACCCTTAGCGTAACAGTAACGATAGCGCGTGTTTGAATTATATTTTATTAAGAAGAAATGTCAATGCCACATAATTGGCGAGATACCGCGCTACTTTTTTTTGAAATTTACAACGAAACTTTAAACGGAAATTAAATTATCGCAATGTTGTACCGGCTACGAAATTTTTATTCACAAATAAATACACCCACGTCAATTTTCGCGCGCTTTTTATCAGGACAAAGAAATTCATGACCAGTACCGAAATTTAACGATTTATATACCAGTAAACTGCCATTATTACCTTTGCAATGACACTAATTGAATATTTCCTAAGTGTTAAAAACAACCACAGCCTTGTGTAAACAACATTGTCACTAATCGACTGTTTTTCACGCTTCACTGCGTGCCATAGTAAGCCTCGAAATATGGGGTGTTGATACTAGCTACAACCAGTTTTTTTGCTTAAGTTAGCGAATTAAAACATGTCATTTAGTGATCATGCTCGTCTGATTTTTGGGAGCTATAGCCAAAGCACGATATATTGGACAGCGCGATATAATGGTCAGTGATATATTGGCGTTGCAGTGTACATGTCCCGGAAAAATAAAAATCGGCAAAAGTCCTGGAAAATTGAGCTCAATGTCCCGGAATTGCTCTGAAAATGTATGGCATGTATAATGTTATTATTCACACATATCACCTATATATTACCAGTGGAACAAAACATCTACCTCTTTTCAACACAAAAATCAGTTGAACGAACTGGTAGTGGCAGGAAACGGCCACCCAAGCAAAAAATTGCCAGACTGTCACCCACTGACATTTGGAGAATCAGATAATCAGATTGTTCAAATTTACTTTTTGCAGTTTTGCTGATCAGATGTCTACATCACCATCAAAGTAAACACTTATCTTGTTAAGACTGCCACCCGTTCAGTCATTTAAACTGAGATTCTAGTTCGTGTTCTTAATTACTGATGCTCATAGGCCTAGGCAACTAAATTAATCAGAGTAGCATTCGAAAATTTCAAATCCGAAATAAAATATATTAAAGTAAATAAACGCATTAACCAACATTTAAACAAATTCATAAAAAGAAATGTATATTGTTACAATCGATATATGTTTATATTACAATATATGCATTATTCGTTTTACCTGAGAGGAAAATGAAACAATATATTTAATTGTTTCATAGGGCATTATGGTACAATTTTCCCGCAAAAATTCTTACAGGTTACACATGCGCAATTAATTTCCTTCTATTTTACATATAAAATAGTTGAAGTTCGATATCGATTTTTACCATGATCAAGCGCATACCCACTATATCATCATACATCATTGGAAAGATAAATGCATAATCTTTTGAAAAAAAATGCATGTCATTAAATTCTATACGCTCTAACTCAAAATATTTACCTTAGAATAGGCAAACCGGTTTTGAGAACTGTGCAGACAACCATTTTGGGCTCAAATAGAATAACCTACTTTCAAAGCCGGGAACCATCAACACAAAAAGTAGAGCACAAAAATGGCTTATTTCCTTTTGCTTACAAATATACCTTCAAGTTGATGCCAAAACTAACCTTTTGAAATGTATTTAACAAATCCTAGGCAGCATGCACTCAACAATGTGTGCTAAGTATAAAACTGACTGCATGTAACCCTAAAAACAGGAGTTCCGGTTTGGGGTTATGTGACCTACATACTGAAGGGTAACCCCGTACGTAGGTTATTTTCTACCATTTTTTGAATATCAATTTTATCAAATTATGCCGCTCTGTGCACGTTAGACGGGAACAATTTGCTATCCCAAGATATTGGATTTGGACAGAACAAACAACTGAAAAAGGTGCTCATTTATGTAATTTACTGTATAGATGTTAAACAATTAAAATATTATTATTATTGAAACTAAAAGTAATTAAAGGGAAAACACTGAGTATATAATTATCAAATAACAAAATATATAACTTTCTGAACTATACCGATATTGTTAATGCTTCATTGCGAATTGATAAACAACTATTTGAGGGACAGTTAACATGTGTTGCAACGCACCAGGAAAAAGACCTATATATTAAACAATCGCGTGCTAATGAATACAGTCAGGGACCTATACAAACTTAGAATACCCGTTAAATGGGAATACATATCTTTTTTTTCGGACAAGATACAACCAATTTTTTAAGAGTTCGAAAACCTAATTATGTTATATCAGCCTGACATGGCGGAACATATATTAAAAACAATAACCTGCTGTAAGGTATTTAATCTGATATCATTGTATACATGCAAAAAGGAAAAGACAAAACCAATTTCTTACTAAATTTGGTACAACGGAAGTTCCTGTTTAACTTTTTTGTAAACTACCATATATTGTTTATGCAAACAATTAACATTGAAATATTTTATCAAGCGGAAATCTCGTTAAAACAAAAGAAATTATATTTGGCAAATATCACTTACAACTTTTGTGGCATTCCCTCTCCCCCCTTGAATATTAGGTATAAATATACAGCGGTGGATTCTACACAAATATTGATTCCGAATCTTTTCAAGTATGACTTCAAAGTAAGTATTTTAGATTTATTTATTTATTTACTTCATCGTCTATTGTTTCAAACACAGCAATTCACACGACGACTCATGCATTATTAATCACTCGGTTAAAAGTCAGTTATTATATACTGGAAGTCTAAATGCTTAATACAACATCCACGTATAATATATACAACTGGTATATAATTAATTACAGGTCGTTTAACGCTGTTCTAATCGTGTCAGTGGTCACAATTGTCGTCTCCAAATTTACAAATGTAGAATGCTTTCCGGACTCACGAATATCGCCGATATGCACAGAACCGGACTATTTTAATACCAACTTCTACAACGACATACACGAATCGTTTCTTATGTTGACTCCACACGAGCACGTGCCAACATTCGATGTGGAGAACTTTAAGAGCATCAAAAGAACACATGTTTATGGGAAACTACGGGTTGCGCCAGTTCAGGAGATCTCTCGTCCGCTCACGTGCATGAACGCTCCACATGCAACTGGCATTACGTCATCAACTCAGATTAAAACAGGAGGCCGCGTGATCTCATTGAAGCGGCGTGCAACTGCAATCATTGTCAGGCCGGAAGTAGGCGGTCACGGTGCCAGCCCGTACAATACTATGTGCGCGTGCTCCGGAAGATCGGTTGTGACCTGGATTCTGGACGGTACATCTATCGACAGACTGTCGAACCAGTGAATGTTGGGTGCACATGCATGCTTTACTAGCCAATGTTTTCCAATATTGTCTGTTCATTTTTAAAATCAAAAACAGCGATGCTTTTTTCGAAAACAATTCTCACATTTGTACAAATAACGGAATAATAAAGATATACGATATTTCAGCGATATGTCGGCATATTTTGTTGAATTGTCTCGTTTCAAGTTTATTTCAAATTTAAGATCATTTTTACGATTTTATCGATGAAAAAGACCCACAAGAGGTTATAAAAATGTATTTACCTACGCACTGTACTAACACATCTTTTACGCTAATGAAATATTCAGGTTGACATATAGTCGTTTTTTTCGATCTGTGTCTCATTTTTATATTGTTTTTATTAAAATTCATTTGTTTTAATTTACATTACTCATTTGCTGGTTTTATTTATACAACGAGAATTAAGTCATAAAATGTGCTTTTTACAATGTATTTACATGCTTATATTAATGATTTGATTTTAAATTGTATTCATTTTTATAGAATACATTGATTGTCGAATTATATACATTTTATTCTTACATTTTACTGAGATTATTGACTTGTGCATTATTGTTTTATTTGTAAGTTACTCTGTTAATGTTTGATCTTTAATTGGATAGGATTTATTAAAATACGACCAATTCTAATTATTTTTGAGGTTATTTAAATGAAATTGGTATGTGCTGATTTGTACAGCTGTTTGTACTATCTGTACTCGAACACAAATTATCGTGCTGTTCCATACACACGGCCGAGGCTTAACATTAATGACCTATTTTATTATATAAAAATCAGTATTTCTCGTGTTTTTTAATCAAAAAGAAAAATCATTAAAAAAAACAACAACAACAGAATATGTTGCCACCACTAAAAAAACGAATGACTGTATGGCTGTGTAGTTGCTCATTGTTTGTATATACCCGGTTCGCAAACGTATATTTTTCTTGTTCTCATTTTGTATACGTATAATATTTGCAACTGCGTTAGCATACTTGTAATTGTATTTCGTTCACGTTAAGTGACACATGGACATAAACACCACGCTACTGTAAAAATAGGTATTTTAAAAATGTAATGACATCATAATGTGAAATAGACAACCAAATAGGCAATTGTATGGTATAGAGCTTCCGCAAATGTATGTACATGTTACTACCGGGTCATAAAATGGGCAAGCGTATTGGTAAATTCTTCGGTCAAATAGAAGGTCATGAAAGTAAGAAGCATTTTACAGGTGGTTTTCGTTGAAAGAACTGCGCCGAATATATTGAAAGGGGATTACCGAAAGAAATTACGGTTCAAAACAGAAAATAAACTGCTGAGGGCCTAGATTACGTGATAAATTAACGATACACGTTTCAAATACTTATACGTTGTTCCGCCAATTTCTTAAATATCGATACCTTATATTTATAATATTGAAAGGGACACCCGGCAAATGCTTTAATACGTGGATTTGTTATTGTAAACTTACTTTGCACGTGTAACATACATTTTCCATTTCAATAACATTGAATGTTGTCCGCTCAATTAAGACAGCCATGGTTTTCAATTTAAGTATGTTCGGACGGGTGATATATACAATCAGAATAAAGTCATATATGTATGCTCCTGAGATGTAAGAAGACACTTATTTATTTACAAATAGAAAGACGCGTTAGTGTTTTTTTTTACGTCAATTCATATTTCTATTATGATTCGAATGGGTATTTTACTATTAAATAATAAAAAAAAACATGTCTGATTTCTGATTTCATATTTTACAAAAATCGCATTGACCCTGTGAGAAAATTACCATTTGAACCGCTTTCATATTGACTCCGAGATACAACCCGCATGACATACGAGCATGCTAGTGTGATATAAACACATGAAGCGTGTTTTTTGTGTGAATTTATTTAGCAACACGTGAATTGGTTAATATTGGACCAATGTCAAAGTTATTTATTTTTAAACTGGTTGGTCATTGCGTTTATGAGGAAGTGAAAGTTTAAAGGTGGAAAAAATCATTGACTGATATACATAAATTAAACACTTGTACACGCGCTACCTATTTAACAAGCAACAACAACAACAAAACAACAAAAATAACAATCGTGATACATCATCGTCGGACACCCCGGTCTGTTCATTACGTTACTCTCCATTCCTAATGTATGAGCGGAGCGTAATCAGCAGCCGTGGGTATCTGACGATGTGATACATCGGCTATCTCGGATTCCTCCGGAAGATAGAATAAATCGTCTGCTGATCCAGAGTGCCAACATAACTACTAATTATACAACAACAACAACAATAATAACAATAACAACAACACTCAGAGACTCTAAATCGTACAAAAAAGAAATTAGATCTAAATAAGTTTCATATTCCAGCGAGGTTTTAAAAACTGTAATTATATATATAACATAACTATTATTCATTTTACCATAACACGTTTGTTTTAAATTGTCAACAAGTTTTCGTTTGAAATCGCTTATTAAGATTCTATTACACAGATACTAGAATGAGATATACCAAATACGCGTTCTTGACATTGGTCCAGACATATGTTTCACTCAATTTTATTAAAATTTGCATAGTTAAGTACCAGTATGTAGTTTACATGCATGCGTATGTTTTCAGTATTAACATATCTTATACAGGGTGCAGGATCACGTTACTTTGTTGGGTTTTCCCAATTAAACGTTAATGGATTTGACACACCGTTAAGTGCTGCTTTTTTTCAAAATAACTTTTTAAAACAATTTTTCTTAAGAATTTAAACTAGTACATAGAAGACAGATTTTTATGTTGCTTATGGCAATGTGAAATACACCAGAATTATTTTATTTAATAAGCCTGTGTTTTTGATACAAAAGTATATGTATACTGCACGACTATGCGTCACGCAACCTGAAATTTTGTCACCGATTTCAGACGTTTTCAAGGATTTATTCTTATACCTTAAGATATCGGCACAAAATGCAAGAAAAACTGTCTTTTATGCACTCAAGATTTTTGCAAATGTAATTTGATAACTTGAGATGTTTGCAAAAATAAAGTACTTAACGGTGTGTGTATATTCTGTCCAGCCCGTGTGTAAACCCCTGAAAACCACGTTGATTCTGCACCCTGATATAGAGCGTTCATACAAATAACATTCAGATGTTTCAGATATACTGATTCATAATTTGTTGACATTATATTGAAAAACATTAATCACAAAATTTGACAAAATGCTTCGCTTTATAATATTTGTATACAGTGAACTATGAAGCCAAGTTAAAATACCGGTAACCTTAATTGATAACCAAACCCAGTCCTTCTGCCCCACCGCCCTTTTGTCTGTACATATGTTTCATCAATTAACTTATGGTTATTTGCTGAACTATTTGATTGTGATCGAAAAATCAATTCATTGAGTGCAAAATACACAATTATCTATAACATGGATATTTATACGAAGATAAAAGAAGAAACAACACATATATTATTACACTATACAGTAAGACCCATAACGTTCGAACTTTTAAAAAGCACAATAGTGTGATTTGGAAAGAGACAATAAGATAATGTACGTTATGCTCGATTGGTCATCGGCTCGGGTACTTCTTACATGTAACCCGGGTACGGTAAATATAATAAAATGTACCCGGGAATTTTAACGCTTTATTGGTTATTGTCGGCTTATTTTTTTAAAAATATGTTCACATTTATGTAAATTTTCTGTTAAATGGCCTCTATATTATCGAAACTCATACTCAAACAGCATTTTGATTCAGTTTTTTATTTAAGAGAAGTTTGTTTAAGATAAACAATATCGTTTTAAGTTAATCGGTAGGGAGTTTTACGACATCAGATTTTGGGCGAGAATATAACTCGGGTACAGTCTAATATCGACCGGGTACGTTTAAGTATACTAACCATACTCGGGGTACATGTACGTATACTTCAGAGTACCCGGAGTACTGGTTTGTAGTACTTGAGCCGACAATGACCAATCGAACGTAAGTTATCTAACGTTAATAACAGCTCATGACAACATCCATCAGTATCATTCAATAAAACATTGGACCCTCTTGCAAACACGCGTTGCACATTTCATCTCACACATATCACTCTGACTGACATGGGGTTTCGCTGTCATATCACTAGCACATTGACAAGACAGAGAGAGACCGTGTGTCAGTTCTCGACCTTGTTCTCAAACGGAGCTTTTACAAAGGTCTGAACTCATCTCTCACTAGGTTTAGGTTGACCTCCACTAACCGACTTTAATTCGCTTCTTTGAAGTGTACACGTGCACCCAACGCCTATGATTTGATAAGAGAGATCGTATTTGCACAGAGACGACTTGATATCCATGGTAATTTTTTTTCGTAGCACAGGTTGTAGTATTTCTATAGGTTCACATTGTGGTTGATCTTTGTTTTTCTCTTTGGGCTGATTCCCTTCCTGTGTGTAGCAATTCGTGCACCTGCAACGCTTTGTGATCATGATAGCTGGAAACCTGTCTTCATCGTAGGTCATCACTAAGTACCAAGGACAGGTAGATTAGTCCATCACATCAGTCTTATTTGCTCTATCTATATTTGTCGCTCTGCATTATCGTGTTCCACCAATTAACGTCACCTTTTCTTTCCGGTTGTCGA
Organism: Dreissena polymorpha; assembly: GCF_020536995.1. Lineage (NCBI taxonomy): Eukaryota > Metazoa > Mollusca > Bivalvia > Myida > Dreissenidae > Dreissena > Dreissena polymorpha. The sequence goes on along the minus strand of NC_068359.1, from coordinate 9,625,838 downwards.
CTTTATATTCACCAGGGTGCAAGGCATACATGGTCCAATAGTTGTTTATGTCAATTCTTTTAGCAAGCTGCTGCGCCAGATCATTGTCTCTGGGGCGCTTACAGAAATCACAACCGATTTGCATCATCGAAACGGAGGTACAAATTAAAATTATAGTTTGCCACAAGTGCTGAATAGAATACAATTTACATCGCTTATAAAATCAAGACAACGTTTAACCTTTGCATGCTGGGAAATTTGTCGTCTGCTAAAATGTTGTCTGCTGAATTTCTAAAATTAGCAATTTCTTCGATTTTTTTTAAAGAATACTATCAGAATAGCAAACAATTTGGATCTTGATGAGACGCCATGTTCTGTGGCGTCTCATCTGGATCCAAACTGTTTGCAAAGGCCTTCAAAATTCGGTTCCAGCACTGAAAGAGTTAAACACCTGACATTGTTCAAGTTTTGTAGCGAACAATCAATCAATAACTCGTGTTTTACTTATTTTATATAATGTTGTTTTGTACATAAAGAGCAACTCAATTTACCTCCATTCCGTGAGTGTTGATCCAATATGTTAAGGGTCAATCAATGTTTATAAAATGCCTTAAACCCACTGTTTTACAAGTCTTATAAAGGTACAAAGCTGGAGAAAACGTTGTATTTCAAAATTATTAACGCAGTAAAATAAACGTATGAGTTATCTTATTAAAAGTTCTTTGCAAGTTTTTTTTTTATACCAAGGACTATTTTATACGATTTCGGAAACACCCTGGACACTTTCATCTTCATCGATCGAATTGAGTACAAATTACAAATGAAACTACCCGGTATAAACAGAACATGGTAGACAGAGAACAGTGCTCTAAACATTAATTGAAAAGCATCATTAAAATAAATGACATATTTTCCATTCGTGATTGAAAGCACAATTTTATGTTTGCTCTTCTTTATATATTTTCGTTATTTGATTTCGGTGTATGCAAATAATTTAAACAGTTTAATTTCGCTTTCGAATCGATAGTGAGATTGATCCATTATTTATTTCCTATTGGGGTATCGAGAGCAATAAAATAATTGGTGTAGGAAATAAAATCAACATTTTAGTAGCCACATTTCCATGGAAGGGTTACATACGAATATGATATGGAGTTTCCAAACTTATGAAACTTTTGAAACTGTTTTCATAAAATTTAATATATTCGCCAAAAACACTTTCTAATTTGTAATATGGTAAAATTGTCCGTTATTTCGCGTCGTAATGAGAAAACGATTAACAAACGATTTCAGACGAAGTATTATTCCAGAAATTTCGATTTGCCGAGATTCAGATGTTCATAAGCCTGGTTTTTTGATCTGTACTGTGGAGAGCTTCTTTGTTAAACCTTTGTCTGATGTAAATGTACAACATTGACTGCTGAATGTGAAAACAATCATTTACTGAGGTGATCGACGGTATTGTTTGTTGTTTTTATTTTATTTAGTTATCCCTGATTCACCCGAATCGATTTGATATAATGATTAATTAATCCGTGTACTTAACGACATTTATATGATTTGATTTTCCTGATTGTGCTCAGGGCGTGACGGAGACGACAAATGCGAAACCTTTTGTTGACTCTCTGAGAGAAAGACTGGGCAAAGTTGATGTCCTCCATCCCGTTGAGACGGGAAATGCGACACCCTTTATTGACTCTCTGAGACAAAGACTGGGGCAATGTTGATGTCTTCCTTGAAACAAAGGTACTTATGGTGCCGCCAACGTTACAAACGCAGCTCGGCGTTGGCGAGATTCATTGGGCAACGGCTGTACGTTTTCTTGGCGACGTTAGTGTGGCTGTCGACAACGATTGCGAGGTCAAAACCACGCGACCGCCCCTCTTGCCCACAGTACTTTGTCATGGATTTTGATTCCCACAGGGTACCGTTCACCCTAGCGGGAGCCAGATGCTCAAATGCCTGGCTGTGTCTTCGGTGGATTTAGTAGAATCATATATGAAGGACTTTAAAAAGTGATTTTCTAGACATGTTTAAACCACGGTGAAAAGAAACATAATAATTTGGATGAGGAACCTAATTGATTGCGCATGTTTCACTAAGTATATTTTCGTAGTTGTTTATGACTTTTTTTTTATAAACGGCACGTGGGGACTTGAGGTGTATTGATAATTGTCCCAATAGTTTATACTTAGTTACAAACAAAACTTTGTATACATGAATAATTTATTAAAGCTATACTAATAACAAATACAAAATGTATACAACGTACCGGTATATATTGTACAACAGTTACCAATCGTCTAAATTAACAATTTTATGATTTATGTTATATCTTAATAGAATATTTCTACTATATATTCAACTGATATCAAACACATTTACGCATGCAACATTTATAAACTATTATTGCTTTTTGTACGTTTTAATGATAACTAATTATAGGAACAGACGAATTGTACTGAATACTAAAATTGTGACCAGCCACCCGTTGTACTCCAAATACAATTTTTTAAACATGTATTTTAATAATTACATTTGTTTCCTTTTTTGTTGTCTGTGTTGTTGATTCTAAATGTCTTGATGTCCTAAAGATTCACTGTACTTAATAACGATTGCAATTAATGGCATGGTATATGGAGTTTTGCATCATTGAACTTAAAACCTAATTTAAACAACGGGACATGCGGATTGAAAGAGGCTAAAGGTTTATAATTACTTCATTCATTCACTAAAAAGAGTTACATGCTAAAATATCTTGTCTGCAGGAAACACGTTTCAGCCCCATATGTATAAAGGCATTGATTCGGAATGGGGATCGGAATGATTTATACTCCATGGTTTATCTAATTCTGGGGGAACAGTATTTTCATATCCAGTAGCACAGATTATAGAATACATAACTATAACTACGTTGCTGATACGCACAGATATTTTTTGCACTTGATATTTATGCAAGTTAACACCGCTTTATGTTGCTAACTTTATATGGGTCTCCTTTTTACTGATGAATTTGATACTATAATACTCGGACGTAAGGCTTTTATCATGTGCGGATATATTAATTTTTGTTATAAATCTTGAATAAGATTATTATAATTACACAGCGTAAATTACAATTAGGCTCGAAATAAAGTCTTATATTTAATTAATTGCTGCAATATTGTAGGTCCATTCCGATATAATTATCAGTCGAAAAAGATTTACCTGGCCTAGAACAATTCCAATACAACAGGCTTGAAAGTATGTATTATTTTATTCCAGTGAAATTGTACTAATTCTTCTAACGGATCAATAGAGAGTATAAAATGTTAGTGTTGATAATAGATCAGATTTATCATGCGAGGCTTAGAAAGCAGAAAGCACGAGCTTTGGCGATAAACCTGATCTTTAATCAACACTTACCTAATTTCGCGTTTTCACGAGTATTTGTCGTACTTTGATAATGACGTTGACAAGTGTAACCAAGGTCAGTGTAATACTCCGCGCTCCAAAAAAAAACCGCTGATCAAATGATCATTTTTTTAAATCAGAATATCGTTCTTAGTCCTTAAGCCAAGTACTCAAAATTGAGGTGGGTAGTACCAGTAAGGGGGGCAAAACTACACCTATATATCTTGGAAGACGCATGCCAGTAGCATATGAAAATGGTTGATAACAGTCTGTTACTGGCAGCTTTTGGTATTTTTTTCTCCTTTGAGATGGGGCCTCAATCAGCTTAATTTTCATAAATTGTCTGGGAGAAACTTAACCGAAGTAGGGTCAATATACACTTTGACCCCTCTCCCATCAAAAAAATTGCTACAAAACGTATTTTAACTGATCCTGGTAGGGTAGAAGGTCCTTAAAACATACTAGAAGTTTACCACAATCGGACCTCCGGAAAGTTTTTTTTAAGATGGCCGCCAAGATGGCCGCCAATACCTATTAAAGATCATAACTATGTAACTATCCAATCAAATTTGATGAATTTGGTATTTATACCTAGATTTCAAGGGGCAAAGAACACATAATGTTCATCAGATATTGTTTAAGTTTAATTCAGTACACACAAATTTAACATGGCGTCGAAAATGGCCGCCGAGATGGCCGCCAAAACCTATTTATGATCATAACTATGTAACTTTCAACTTACATTTGATGATTTTGTTGTCTATACCCAGATTTCAGGGGGCAAAGAACACATTAATATCATCAGACAAAGTGTAAGTTAATTATGTTACACATGAATTTAACATGGCGTCCTAAATGGCCGCCAAGATGGCCGCAAAGATGGTCGCCACAACCTATAAAATGATAATAACTATGTTACTATCCACTCAAATTTTACGATTTTGGTGTCTATACATAGGTTTCAGGGGGCAAAGAACCCATTAAGATCATCAGACATTGTTTACGTTTATTATATTACACACCAATCCAAAACAGCGTCCAAAATGGCCGCCAAGATGGCCGCCAAAACATATTTATGATAATAAAATATAACTATGTAGCTTACCACTACAATTTGATAAATTTGGTGTATATACCCAGGTTTCAGAGAGCAAACAACACATGAATATCACATATATATCATCAGACATAATGTAAGCTAATTACGTTACACAGAAATCTAACACGGCGTCCAAAATGGCCATCAACACAATACGAAGGACCACAAGTCCATAATTTCTTACTCAAACGTTATGGTCTTATGTAAAATGCCATAGTTTAGGAGACAAGAAACACTTTAATCGAATTGAGGAGTTAAATCATCATAAAATCAAATTTACGACATTTGGAAGAGAGAATGAACCAGCACATGACATGATAGGATCAGTTTTTACTAACTTCTGTAGACTTGATTTTTTACCGTTGCTGAAAATCATTGAAGATAAACAAATTACATCCTGAATAAGCACTAGTTCTTTCAAAATGTTAATATTGTACACTTTGCGTTTCTTTGACTATTTATTTACATACAAGCGGAAGTAGATGGTCTTATTGTCCCTTTCTGAGTAATGCAAGATCAAAATGAGCAAATCTGTATCCTCGCCCACCAACGTTGTGGTTGGTTGCTACGACGGGATCGTTATACTGTATTTAACAATTTGAACGTCTTCATCCCCTGAAGACAGAACAACATAGCATCCCTTTTTATTAAGAGTTATGCTGATCAGAGCAAGCATGCCGGCATTGCTTCTGTCACGAGACAAAAAGACTTCCTTTTTACATGAGCATTCTGGTTTCTTTGCTGAAACTCACAATATGATTCACGTTTCCGGTGCGTTTTGTCTTTGTTATAATCACCATCTTCGTAGCCATCGAACCCCACCGTCGCTTGTCTGTAATGCCTTTCACTGAATCTACATAAGACTCGGCTATTGCGTTATATGAGTCACCCTTCTCCATGGTTAACGATTCAGCAAAGTGCCACCAGCATGCATCTGTTTTATGAATACAGTTCATCACAGCCTCACATGATGTGTCTACAGCATACTCTCAAATTGATTGAGCGATCTGAGGCTTATCTGTTGTACAAAGTATGTTCTTTGCTTCAAAGAAGGCAGCAGGGTGGGAGCTCAGTTCATAAGACAATACGACTGCAAAGGAGGATCTCCATATGTTGAAACCACCAGAAAGAGAAGGATCAAAAGCACTGTCAGAAGCGATCTTAGCAGCCAAGCTATTCCAAAGAGATTTGGGTCTGTATTTCTTGATAATTTATAAGCAAAGACCGACTTTGCTATGATATCTCTTATGATCGTTTTCCCAACCACCTCTATTGTATGAACATTCACATGTGACCCAGCCACTATCCCATTGACCATGTTTCTGAGAGTAGGGTCAGCTGTGCATGGTGATCAGGTTGTAATCTGTGTCTGTATTTTCTCTAGATCAGAAGAATCCCCTTTGATGCACGCTTCAGTTTAGTCTTTGTATTGTTGACTTGTAGTATAGGTCAGTCTGTGAAATCCTGCATCGCACTGTTGTGCTCGGATGTTGCAGATAGGGTCCAAGGGTTTTGCATTTCCTCAGTCATTCCACTGCCGCGAGTTAGACCACATTTGCTCAATAAAAACATCATCAATGTTTGCTCAATAACAAGATCAAGTCCTAGCCCAGCCCAGCACTGATGACTCCTACAAACAACGTGAAAACCAATACCGAACTTTCGATAAACGTCCGGGTGCGTTTCCTCTAGGTTGCTTATTTGCTGCAGATATATGTAGAAATACGCAGATTGCAGGGAATGTATCCAGCAGCAGCAAAGATGGATAGCAATTTGGGAACTGCCTAATGCACCAACCAACACACAGAACGATATGCTTTAATCAACACCATTGAATTGTTAATTATAAGCTAATAATTCAGCAATACTATGCTTGTCTTTGAGGTTTTGACAATTTCATGTTTCTAATTCTCTGTAGCCCTCTCGAGTTTGATCAAAATCGCATAACATATCATCTGCTACCGTCGGTTTGCCCCTCAAAAGGGAATAGTACAAATCCTTGGCGTGATCCAGCATCATCTGAATGTCTGGATCTTCCTTGGTCATTTCGACTGAAAGCTGGCTGTGTATGCACTTTTCAACAAGAAGATGGTCCCGTGAAGCCCTCTGGACAGCTTTTCGTGTCACAATGTGCACAATTGCATTTCTCAATTAGACAGCCTGATTTGAGAGCAGTTTGTTCCTTTGCCCCCCCCCCCCCCTGCAAGTTCATACGTTTATAAAACATCCCAAATTCTGAACAACATTATCAACTACTTTGTGGCGCATCAATGATGATTTCGGCAGCTTTCCAATACAATGGTTGGTCAAACGTTACAATGGTGTGAAGGTTGTCGCAAGGTTGCAAACTAAGACTTATGTTGACAGAATGCACGCTTTGTCCCAGTTGTACATATTAATCATAGGCAAGAAGACAACAGCCCAGGGTACTGGCTTTGCTGATGCAAGATACGCATCATTCCCTGCCAATTCAGTGTTGCCTGAAGCTGAAAAATATCGATCCTCTTGTCAAAATCCAGAAATTGCGACAGGTCCAAACTATGGCGTTTCACATAACAAGCATCACGTCAAAACTAATGGACTTGCGGTCCTTCGTATTGTGTCATTTGGACGCCATGTGAGATTTCTGTGTAACACAATAAACTTAAACTATGTCTGATAATCGAAATGTGTTCTTTTCCCCTCGAAACCTCGGTATAGACAACAAAATCATATAATCTGAGTGGATAGTTACATAGTTATGTACATTTATAGGTTTTGGTGGCCATCTTGGCGGCCATTTTGGACGCCATTATGGATTTGTGTGTAATATAGTAGGTTAAATAACCCCAAACCGAAACTCCTGTTTACAGGGTTACATGCAGTCAATTTGATATATAGCACACATTGTTCAGTGAATGCTGCCTAGGATTTGTAAAATAGAATGCAAATGGAACGTTTTGGTATTAATTTGAAGGTATACTTGTAAGCAATAAAAGAGCCAATTTTGTGCTCTACTTTATCTGTTGATGGTTCCCGGCTTTGAAAGAAGGTCATACTATCTGAGTAAAAATGGTCGCCTCCACATGTGTCAAAACTGGTGTGCCTATTCTAAGGTAAATATTTTGAGTAACAACACATATAATTGATGGCATGCTTTTTTTTCAAAAGATTATGCTTTTTTCTTTCCAAAGATGTATGATGATTTAGTGTTGAAACGCTTGGTCATGGTAAAAATTGATTTCGAACATAAACTACATATTTGTATTTTATATGTAATATAGAAGGAAATTAATATCGCATGCGTAACCTTTTAAGAACTTCCGACCAAGTTAGTCGTCTGCCAGAATTTTGACAATTGACCATCAAAAACTCTCTGTATTGCAAAACATAAATGCCAGATGTAATTTTGACCCAAATTGGGGCTGTTTGCAATTGGGCTGTAGCACTTGGGGACATAAGAGGGGTAAATGCTGGAAAATCACACCGAAACCTGTTCCGGAGACATATTCTAAGACTACTTAAACACTCGGTATTGTTTTTCAGTGACATTCTGATATTAATTTGCATCAATTTCAAAAATGAAATGCAATGTCTTTATTTCATCTGTATTTATTATTATTGTTTACTTTTTGAACGTATTACTGTTAAAAATGCCCGCCAATTTTGGACCGACACTGCTATTTGCCTTCGCCTTCAACCCCGTCAGGCGATTCTACTCAGAATAACACTACTTTGCCTTATTTTTCCTGTTTGGATATCTTGCTGAGTTCAAATAAAATCAAATATTCAACTGAAAACACAAAAATGATTATAATATTATGCTTTCTTTGCTGGAAGAATGGTGTTGTTATAGACCCCGCATGAAAAACACCAGGGAATCTGTATTAAAGTGACCTCATAATCACTATTATTTGTAGGCGGTGTCGAAATGGGTCTATAGCTCTGCATGAACTGTCGTCCAATTTGTTTACAAGTCCGGCTGAAGTGACAGGCCATCAAAAACTGTACAGCATGACTGATTCGGAGACACCCCTCAACACTCGCCCAGTCGTGTCGAGAGGATTGGTGTCTTTGTAGGTTAGTACACCGTTATTTTCAATTAAAACTATTGTAAAATGATTTCTTTGATATCTTGGCACACTGTTGTCCCCAGAATTAGAAAATTGGGTGTTTTACATTTACTGCAGCTCTGGAACAACATTTTGTGGCGATAACTTTGCCAGTGTGCCCGACAATGTGATTCCGGCGTGGTGACTTATCCATTTTCAGCAAATAAAGCAACAAAGACTATTGAAAGCTTACTCTAATTGTATCCCACTTACATTAGATGGCGCCGTTATGGTTAAACGTGCACAAAATACCTTTTTGTTTTCTCAGATAACACGGAATTGAGCACCCGGGCCAGACTTACACTTTCCGAAGCCTGTCCGAGACGGAACTCGAGCCTATGAATCATAGGTCCAGCTGTGGCAAAATACTTTAAGTCTACATTCAAATTTGTAGGTAGGCTTTCCATGCTTTTATAAAAAATATACCGATTTTTTTCAAAACCACCCCCACGCTCGGCTTTTGTCCAGTTTATTTTCACCCCTTGGGTATATAAAAGTTCCATAATTCATTCAAATTTCCAAATATGGGCATGCATTTGGTGTGTACAGATGCTGTTAAGGTGTTAAAAGTTTAAACAAGATGAAATAAGTATTCTTTTACAGACATTTATTTTTTACAAATTTTTATCTATGGAAGAGCGCCATGAAATGTAAGTGATTTCAGCCAAGTAACAATTGGGTCGGTTAAAAACAAAGTGTCATAAAATTCAAAATAGTATCATTTAAGTCATATTTTAAACTTAGTTTTTATAGAAACACTATATACAGCAAAAATACCAAGAAATAGACAGATTTACCGTTTACTTTTTGAAATAAAAATACAAATACAACATGCATTGTTCGTATTTTCAACAGTAAATCACCCAATTTCGCCATAACGTTGTTTTAATTTTAATAATTGAAGAATGTGCATAAAAATTGCAACATATTTAACAATAAATATAGCTTATATGCCATATTAAATCAAATTACGTTAGAAAATAAATAAAACGCGTCGCAAAAAAGTATACATCGTCGGCAGGATTCGAACCTGCGCGGGAACATCCCAAAAGATTTCTAGTCTATCGCCTTAACCACTAGGCTACGGCACCTAATAGTAGGCTCTTCAACCTTCGAAGAAATCGCGGGAAATCATTAGAGGTGCGCTACCTTAAGCTCATGTCTGACGATGACTTTTTTGGGTCAGGAATTCAAGTGTGTTGTTTTTCCATGCAAGCAAGCCCTTTTGTTCGGTCAAATGACAACAGAAATGCTGCTTCTACATGGATTTTACCTAAAATGTGCCAAAAAAAAGTTTGTTCGAAACCTGTTCAAAACCTCCTTTGATGCACACATATTGCCGATGATGATTTTTTTTCACTTATTCAGTCATCTGTTACATCAACTTTGCCTATTAGAATCGAAAGAGATGACTTATATGGAGTCTCAGTGTTGCATGTATGATGTAACCAAGTTTGGCTTTTCTACCTTTATTCTTGACGCGAAACGATGTTACGCATGACGCTTTTAACGGCAACTTTTATGAATAAATCTGTGTGTCATTGTACCGGAACTTTGTGATCTTTCTCAAAACAGATTATACCTGTGGAAAAAGTGCAAAATTTGAAGGGGATGAATTCTCTTAAAGGTCACATAACCCCAAACCGGAACTCCTGTTTACAGGGTTACATGCAGTCAATTTGATATATAGCACACATTTTTCAGTGAATGCCGCCTAGGATTTGTAAAATAGAATGCAAATGGTACGTTTTGGTATTAATTTGAAGGTATATTTGCAATCAATAAGAAAAAGAGCCGTTTTTGTGCTCTACTTTTTCTGTTGATGGTTCTTGGCTTTGAAAGTAGGTTATACTATTTGAGCAAAAATGGTCGCCTCCACATGTGTCAAAACTGGTGTGCCTATTCCAAGGTAAATATTTTGAGTTACAACGCATAGAATTTGATGGCATGCATTTTTTTCAAAAGATTATGCATTTATCTTTCCAATGATGTATGATGATATAGTGTTGAAACGCTTGGCCATGGTAAAAATTGATATCAAACATCAACTATTTTATATGAAATATAGAAGGAAATTAATTGCGCATGCGTAAACTAGTAAACTTAAACAATGTCGGATAATCTTAATGTGTTCTTTGCCCCTGGAAACCTATGCATATCCACCAAAATAATCAAATTTGAGTGGAAATTAACATAGTTATGATCAATAATAGGTATTGGCGGCCATCTTGGCGGCCATTTTAGACGCCATGTTGGATTTGTGTGTGATATTGTTAGATTAAACAATGTCTAATGATCTGTATGTGTTTTTTGCCCCTTTAAACGTAGGTATAGACACCAAATCCATTTAAGCTAAGTGGATAGTTACATAGTTATGATCATTAAAAGGTTTGGGTGGATATCTTGGCGGCCATTTTGGACGCCATTTTGGATTTGGGTGTAATATAATAAACTTATACAATGTATGATAATCTAAATGTGTTATTTGTCCCTTGAAACCCATATATAGCCATCACATTAATCAAATTTGAGTGGATATTTACATAGTTATGATCATTTATAGGTTTTGCGGCCATCTTGGCGGCCATTTTCGACGCCTTGTTGGATTTGTGAGTACTATTGTACACTTAAACAATGCCTGATGATCTTTATGTGTTCTTTGCCCCTCGAAACTTGGGAATAGACACAAAATTCATCACATTTGATTGTATAGTTACATAGTTGTGTTCATTAATAGGTAATAGCGGCCATCTTGGCGGCCATCTTGAAAAAAACTTTCCGGAGGTCCGATTGTGGTAAATTTTTGATATGTTTTACATAAGCTTCTACCCTACCAGGTTCAGTTAAAATACCTTTTGTAGTAATTTTTTGGTGGTTGAATTATTTTTTTTTCATATATTGACCCTATTTTGTAGGCTCGCTAGTTTTTAGGAACTTTTCTTGCAATCTCATAAATATTCATAAATATGCAAATGTACTTATTTGCATATTTAACTGCAGATCCTACTAGGTTATAATCATAATCTTTATTTTAACACCAACGTTTCTTTTCTAGAACCAATTTTGAAGAAATATTTGAGAATTATACTAGCTAAACTAGCTATATAGTCAAAGCCTGACGGCTGCCATAGAAACAACTCAATAATAACTTAAAGTCACTATCACGCTCACCAATACATACGGCTACTGTATTATGCTATAGAAAACATTCCACAACAAGTAGTACCATACGATGGTTAATTACAATAGGAAGACCCTAAAACCAAGTAACATTGATGTAAAAACGTTATATTACAAGCATTCGGCAAGTTTTAAGCATCTAAATATCTAAATATCTTTCCACGATGTAATCTACTTTCGCTTTCGAGTCAGGATCGGATTCATTCGGGTTGCGTTCATTTGCATAATTTATACAAGCCATTTTCGCATTCTCTAAGTTCCAGTTACCCAGAATTCATTTTGATTTCACAGAATGATTATTCATGAGAGCTACGTCATTCTTCCGACGCTTACCGTATCAAATCTCGTGTTCGCCCGTAAATGTTCGGATATTTCACGGGATATATAAATGGAATTATTTGTGGACACAAAAAATAAAAACGAGCATTTTGTATCTCGTTAAATCAATTCTACCAGACAACATCTAACGTTGAAATTGTGCATTTTGCTAAAAGGAACATTGATTTGTTTATGGGTTACCTTTATTTAACGAAATATTCGATATTTTTGAGCGTGATTGTTACTTTAAAGCTAACCAACTGAGATTGTTATCACACATTTTGTTTCTTTATAATGAGTATAAAATCAATAAAAATCAGTGTTATTTGCCCCCCCCCCACCACTGAGGGGTACACCCCAACCCATTTGGCTGTTAGACTATCTGTGACAAAGAGTTATAACAATTATTAATAACACTTTTATTCATATTGAATTGCAAATCTAAGTTCTCGGCTAAAACACGGTATTGGTGCTGATTTGCATTTTTTTATGTTATATCCATGGCTATGAACAAATTTACAAGATAGGAATTAATTCTAAAGATCCACTACACTGGCATATACCCATCTTACTTTCCTGAAAATTTCAAGAGGCTAGTGCTACACGTTCTTGAGATATACCTTGAAACATGCTCTAAAAATGGCCTTTTTTTAGCGTTATGCAGTCTGACTTGAAAATATATATTGATTTAAATGAGAAATGCTCTTGACATCAGCAACAAATGATTCAAACATTGGTATAATCTTACACAGACTTGTATCCGGTACGATTTGCTGCTTGAATTAATGAAATAGGTAAAATATTTTGGATTTTATAAGTAAAATACTACCAGCAGGGATTTTGTTTCAACTCTAAAATTCAAACATATACTTATAGTTATACTCCAATTATTGGTACAAAATTTCAGTAGATTAAACTTTTATTAACATAAAAAATTCAGTTATGTATTAGGATAAGTACAAAACCCATTCAAACTACTAGATAAGCCGGGGTTTTAGCAATAATGATAGTTCATTGGTAAATCTTTTTATTTAAAATTCTGTAGTGTCTGTAACCATTGAAAGTTTTATGTGGCAATAGTTTAGAAGTTTTTCCATGGAAAAGTATAAATACTACATTTGCCAATGTGTATTCATGTCATATCTAAGTTGGCTGAAATTTGCCTTGCTAAATTATTATCATTATTGAAAAATACTACTTAGAAAAAAGTTACAGACACTACAAAAATGTGTAAAAAATGAAGGAAAAAATCCCTGTTCTATTTCTCATAAATATTTTGTTTTACTCATGAAAAAGTTCCATAATTTATGTTGGAATGTTACATCATACATTGTGAAATAGATTAATGTGCAAAAAAAAGGTAATGCAAGACCTCTTGGGATGACATATTGTAAGCATTCTTGTGGAATTATTTTATGAACAATTTATTTAGGAACAATATAACCTGATTTTCTTTATATAAAATGATTTTTCTAAATATGTCTGTGTTTTTTACGATGAAACAACCCTTTAATATGGAGAGAAGACAAGAACAAACCTCTTGTAATGACTCAGGTATGTATCTACCATTTTGATTATGCTACCCTAAAATTCGTAGTGTCTGTTACCACTAACTTCCTTCTGTAAGCCTTAAACCTTTTTTGTTATATGTGAGTAAAATGAAACAAAATTGTATTTTGTATTACATTGCTGATGTCTAAGGTGCATTGTTTAGACATTTTCTGTCTGAAATTTGAAATATTTATCATAATAATGTAAATAAATTGTCTTCATAGTATAGCTTTCTATAAACTGGCATTTTTTCAATTATCTCCTAGAATATGCAATTGGAAACATAGTTTTTTGCATTAAATATCATGAGAACACTTAATCCATACAAAACCATTTGAGAATTTACTGAGATTAGACACAATACCAAACAGTTTGTTTTGATGGTCATATGGTTACAGACTCTACAATGCCTACACATTTAACTTATTATTGTAAATGCTATTAAAGAGCATATGAAATCATTTTTAAGCTAAAGTGATGAGTTTTAACAGTGTCTGAAGTAACTTCTGTTTTTTACTTTGATCCAAATGGCTGCATTTAATCATTTCCTTTGCTTATGAATGGATCAATGAAGACATGCGTACTGTATGCTTTACACTACATGTATATAAATTTACATTCTTATACTTTAATTAGTACTAGAAACTTTGAAGAAAGGAAAATGAATTTTGTTTCCATTCTTGTTTCAGGAAGCAAAGATAAATCAAGCAAAAAAGAAAAGATAAAATAAGAATAGGTTTGGCTGCATGAAGGTTAAGCATTGGGAGAACAAACGAAAATATGAGAAGCTAAAATACAACTATGATGCCTTTATAGCTGCTAGGCTAGAGCAAAATAATGGAATCAAAGGACATGTTAGTGTTTGCTTTGGAACAGAAAAAATACATTTATTTTGTAAGTTAAGCAAATTTGGCCTGGAAGAGATGACTGTTTACAGGATTCAATAGATGTCATCTTGTTTATAGCGCACAAGATCCAGAGATATTATTGAAAGTGGACTTCGCAAATTCAAATTCAGGGCAAACATTACGTAAAGCTTAAACTTCTTTGTGATTATCTTGATAGCTAGAGTAACAAAGGGTTATAAATACATCACTGATTTGCTGCTTGCAAAATTACATTTTTTTACACTGAAATGTTTGAAAGTTTTCCGCACATTATTTGGTAATGCTTATTGCTGCATAATGAAATTCTAGATTATATTAATTTGAAACTCTATACAGGTGTGCCAATTCATATTAGATGCCAAACTCATAATGTCAGATTAGTCTTCTTTGACTTGTATGTGCCCAGCACTGATAATTGTCAAGCTACACGTCTCCTGGACAGCTATTGTTACCCCATGTGTAGTGTCTGTAACCAACTCAGATCATGTACACAAAAAATGTGTTTTAACTAAAATTCTAACAGATCAAAAATCATTTGATATAATGTTCAAGTCACTGTTTTTATGTAAACTTTCTTTTATAGTGCATTTTTTAATGCTTTATGCCAATCTGCAACTGTTTTTGGAATCATATATTTTGGTAGTGTCTGTAACCAAACTTATGAGCATGAAATTCTACCTTTTATGAAAACTTATGCTTTTTCAAACCAATCGTTTCGATTTATTTTGCTTTAATATACTTCCTTGTTTCAGACAAATGCCTAATTAGCTATCTTGTGAGTCTATAATAAAAGTTATGGAAAAGTTTCTTGCTTGATTCTCTTTTGGTCTGATACCTGATTAATTAATGCTTTGCTTTTTTTTGTTAAGATAGTAATCACTTTTGGTTTTTTGCTTTAGTTAAATAGTTTATAACCTGTAGTTGATGTTAAAGTGAAAATATCTGAAGTTTTATAGTTCTGCTATGTTTTTTTTGCATGTTATATGACTAGTGTAGTGTCTGTAACTTGTATTATACCATAGGATAAAAAATGTTAGATAAAAAAATAATGCATGCATAATCAAATAAAATTCAACTTGATTTGAGTAGGAGATACCTTGAGCTTTAAAAATAACACCAAGGAAATGCTCTATCTACAATTTCATTTTTTTAAGTAAGTGAGACTTCTTTCAGCACCAATACCGTGTTTTAGCCGTTTATCACAAACACCATCATAACCATCACCATTAGGACACCACAACTATCGCCTTCACCAACACCACCATCATCACTAACAACACCACCACCATCAACACCATCACCAACACCACAATCAACACCACCACCATTACCACCACCGTAACCACTATCACAACTAACGTCACAACCATCACCACCACCGTAACAACTGTTACCATACCCATCACCACCACCATCACAAACACCATCAACACCATCATCGCTACCACCAAAACATTCACCTCCATCATCACCGCCATCATCACCATCACCATCATCACAACCATCACCACCAAAACCACCACAATAGCCACAATCACCAGCACTATCACCATTTCCACAACCACCATCACCATCATCATCATCTTGCAAATCATCATTAGTTCCCTTGTTAATCTACAAAAAAATGTATTCTCTTATAACTAGTAAATAAACATGGACACCTTAGGCATGTGTGTTTGTATTTTACGGGTTTTTTTACACAAAAATATAAAAAAATATTATTCATTCGCTCCAATTTCTTTAATATGCAACGATGTTCAGCCTCCACGAAACGTCTAAATTGATGAATCTTCATGGCATCCATAAACGTTGCGCCATACTTCTTCAGCAGAGGAACTGGATCGTGTTAGTGTCCAATCTGACACGCACTGAAAACTGACCTAAAAACAAGAATATCAGTGAAACTGATGGATGCTCCCCGATGATGCGCTTTGTCAATCTATGTGTTAATAACAACCTAAAAATCTATTAATAGCATCGGTGACCTTCACCTTGACCCAATGACCTCAAACCTCATCAAAAGGTAGAGGTCTATGCAAGGTACCTACATGCCAAATATTGAAGAGATCGGTAAGGCATTGAAGACGCTATGCGAAACTGTAAACAAAGTGTGACGGAAATCTTGTATTAGCCTCGGTGACCTTGACCTTGAACCCATTGACCTCAAACCTCATCAAAATGTAGAGGTCCAATCAAGGTACCTACATGCCAAATATGAAAGAGATCGGTAAAGTTTTGAAGGCGCTATGAGAAACTGTTACAGAAGTGTGACGGAAAATCTATTATTATCCTCGGTGACCTTGACCTTGACCCCAGTGACCTCAAACGTCATCAAAAGGTAGAGGTCCATGCAAGGTACCTATATGCCAAATATGAAAGAGATCGGTAAAGTATTGAAGGCGCTATGAGAAACTGTAAAAAACAGTGTGACAGAAAATCTATTATTAGCCTCGGTGACCTTGACCCCAGTGATCTCAAACGTCATAAAAAGGTAGAGGTCCATGCAAGGTACCTACATGCCGAATATGAAAGAGATCGGTAAAGTATTGAAGGCGCTATGAGAAAATGTAACAAATGTGTGACGGAAAATCTATTATTATATTATTTCTCATAATTTTTACCGTAAAATTCAGCATAGAAGAGCCCGTAGAAACAGTAGAGGAATTGTTTTATAATATAAAGAGCAATTAAGAGATGGGATACAATTAATTAAAAATCATTTTGATACAATCATATGGCTTAAACTTGATCATATATTTTTTAATACCCAGAACGATATCTTTGTATGGGGTGCCTATATCTGTGAAGAAGACTCACCTCTGTACAACAGTATTAATGTCGATTTATTTGATATTTTAGAAAAATATTTGTTTCTGTATGATAGCTTAGGTAGTGTTTTATTTGCGGCGATTTAAACAGTAGAGTCGGTCAGAAAAGTGATTTTATTATATTTGATAAGTTAAATGATTGTTGTGAATTTCCTGATTATGTTTTCGAAAGCACACTTGCGCTGGCCTCAGATGACAGGTCACATAATAACCACGGGATTAAATTGTTAGATCTCTGTAAAGGTACATGTTACCGAATAGACTGATCCCGGTAAAGCACGAGTTTCGAAAAAAACATTAATCACCCCGGTACAAACAACGCTGGTCCATTACATCAACCAATGATAGCTCACTTTAAATAATAACGGTTGATACGGTGTGTGATTTTGAAAGGATTATAAATGGATCATGTTTATTTGTACCAGCAGATTAGTGGGTTTTTCCAAAAAGTTCCGTTTTCCGGGATACATATATTATTAACGGTATTATAGATAATACTGACCAATATACATTTTTGTCCAATAATGGTTGTTCAGTCATTGATTACTTGTTAACAAAAGAATGTTATTACTCCCAAATTGAGTCATTTAAAATATGTCCATTCAATGAATGGAGTGATCACGCTCCACTGCATTTTTCGCTGAACTGTAATAACATTCCCCGTGGTGGTTCATACTATTCAGAGACTAGGTATAAATGGGATTCTACGTATAAAGAGCAGTTTCGCTCACGAATTATTTCTCAATTGCCTTTGTTTAATAGCATTGTTAATATCACAGATAATTTAAGCTGGGATTCGGTGAACAATATGTTACTTTTATTTACAAAAAGTATTCGTGATATAGCTGACCCTTTGTTTCCGAAAGAGTGTATTTTTAAAGATAATGTTGCTTTTGAAAATTATTCTTGTAAAAATATGCAGTGGTTTGACAGTGAATGCATAGATTCCCGTAATTTATATTTAGATGCACTTCGATGCTTCAACACTGATAAAACGAATAGTAACAGAATAGTTTTGAAAAGAAATAGAAAAAAAGTGTATACAAATATTGTAAGAAAGAAAAAATGTTGCAATTACAAACGAAGAATGGATACAATTACAGAATTAAGGAAAAGTAAACCAAGAGAATTTTGGAAACATTTAAGTCAAAAACCAATAGATCTAATAATATACCGTTAGCGGAATTTACAGATTATTTTTCGAAGATTAGCTCGGATAATATGGGTACATCTAATTTAGAAGCGGAAAGTTTTAATTGTTGTAATGATTTTAATCTACCTAATTATGTATTTCCTGAATTAGATGAACCGATAACGGTGCATGAAATAACAACTGCTGTAAAATCCCTTAAACGATTTAAAGCGTATGGAAGTGACAACATTTTATTTTTATAGAATCTATTGACATTCTGTCATCTCATTTATGTGATTTATTTAACAATATACTAAATTCTGGTTATTTTCCGGATCAGTGGACGAAAGGTATTATTATCCTCCTTCATTAAAAAGGTTCCGATGTTAATTATTATAGAGGAATTACGTTAGTGAGCTGTTAGTCAAAATTATTCACGACTGTTATAAATAAACGTGTTGAAAAATATCTGTACAAAACATAACATCATTTCGGACGCCCAATTCGGATTTCGAAAAGGACGATCCACTACTAACGCAATTTTTATTTTATATTCTTTGATAAATCATAATTTATTTGAAAACAAACGTTTGCATGTGATTTTTGTCGATATGATGAAATGCTTTGATACTATTTATAGAAATGCTTAATGGTTAAAAATGTTTAAATGTGGAATGCAAGGCAAAATATTAAGAATTGTGAGGGATATGTACCAAAAAGTTAAGTCATGTGTAAAATCATTATCTTCATTTTCAGATTACTTTAGCTATGCTGTTGGCTTGCGTCAAGGAGGAGTTATGTCCCCTTGTTGTGTTCTATCTTTGTAAAAGATCTTGAGTTGTTTTTGCAAAATAATATTGATTCAGGTTTGCAACTAGATGACATTGTTTTAATTTTATAACTTTTTGCAGATGACATGGCCATTGTGGGTAAATCGCCTGAGAAAATCTAGAGCCATTTGGATTATTTATATACTTATTGTAATACCTGGGGACTGAAAGTTAATATTGATAAAAGTGGAAAGTGGACATACAATGACCATGCTATAGAAACTGTAAATGATTTTAATTATTTAGGTGTTGTATTTAATTATACAGGTAGTTTAATTTAAATCAAGAACATTTAATTGGAAAAGCTCTTAAAGCATTGAATACATTGCTTTGTAAATATCAATATTTTGACTTAAAGCCAAAAATTCTATGCCAGTTATTTGATGCATATGTTGGGACTATTTTAGGTTATTCAGCAGAAGTTTGGGGTTTTACAAAATCTAAGGAATTGGAAAGGATACATCTGAAGTTCCGTAAAAGGCTTTTAAGAGTTAAAACTAACACCTGTAATGCATGTGTTTATGGTGAGTTAGGAAGATATCCTCTCTTTATACATAGATACATACGAATTATACAGTATTGGTTTAAAATAGCAACCTCTGCTAACATAATAATCAAAACTGTACAACATTGGAGTCTCAGTTTATAACAGAGGCTGCCGAAATTGGATTTATAACATCAACGAATTATTGGATGATTACGGATTCAGTTATGTTTTTAACAGCGTTCATGATTTTGATGTTAAATTTTTTAAGCACACTCTTAAATCCAGAATTATTGATTCATATTTACAAAATTGGCACCGTACACTAGAAGATAGTTCAATGTTAGATATTTATAGAACGTTTAAGTCAAATCTTGAATATGAGATTTACCTAGACTTAGTTCCGAAAAATTTAAGGATTTATATATGCCATTTAAGATTATCTGTTCATATAATACATATTAATATTAATATTAATAAAATAATCCATCTGTTATTAAGCATGTACAACTGCTTCAATCAACCAATAGGTCTGAATAATAAAAACTTTGTTTATTCGTTAAGGAATCGTTGAGTATTAGATTGAATTTTTTAAATCGTATAACGAAATTTTTAAATTGTTCATCCTCTGTTCATTTGTATATATTTGTTTTGTAAATATTCATGATTGTTGACACTTGTTTTATGCGCATGTACATGTTGATATATATCAATACCAACCTCATGTGTTGTTGACGATGTACATTGTGCAAGTCAAATAAAATGTCTATCTGTCTGTCTTATCTTTTTATTCACAGCAAAGATGACGATCCACAATTCAGACGGGTATATGTAACCTTCAGCGGTTCGCCATGGTGTATCGGATCCCATGTAGAGTTCCTGCACTTATCCCAATGCACGGACAGCTGTTGAACAAAAACATGTTAGAAATACCACCCACGACGTATATTGCATGAAAAAAAAATGTCCCCAATATTTTTTGTCAAAATCTATTGATTAAAGTGATATTATGGGCATCTTACAGTTTATAGGTGTCTATCGCAACCGTTGTTTATTTTTGGTGTTTTTACTTCATATACACTTATATTTGTTAATGCAGAATCAACATACTAAAACAATATCCCGGAAAGAGAAAAATAATGCATTTGATTATTAACCGTACTTTCGTTTGACAACTGATCACGCATGTACAATGTGAACCTAAATTTAGTTTTAGTGCAGATTCGTTTATACGACACAAAGACACAATTTTTTAAAGAGATCATTTCGGCTTACAGGACTGGGTGAGTCACGTAAAATATCGAATATAAAATAATTTTTTATAAACAACTGGTAGCAAGATGAGTTGCAGATAATTGGTCAGTAACCACATTTTAATTAACTCTTTTGACCTGTTAATTCTTTTCAGCTCAATTCAACAGTGAAAAATGCCCCTAATATCACTTTAAAGTTTTAAAAAGTTCCAACTGACAATGTGCTATATTTATTCCAAATTAGTTGCAGCGCGAAAACCTTCTATTTACGTTAATTGACAGTGTTGAAAGTTCAAAACGATCCGTTAAGTACACATACACATTTAGGCGCACGTGTGAATTGTTTAATACCTATATTTTTCATAGGGAATATAAAACACATATAAATTTGTTTTTAGGTTCTTTTCATTAATATCATCATTTTTTAATACTTCGAGCGGTAAATAATTCACCTAAAACAATTTTGTTGCAACAAGTTTTACATCTTCATTATGTACTATTTTCCATTACTAGTATCTAAAACACAGTCTAAAAAACGTATCTTTCTCACAAGCACCGTCTCAATTGCAAAGCACACAACGATATGCGTGACACAACTTCATATTTACCTTATCAGGTGAACTACACATCCATCCGATTCAATATCCCGACAACCAATGGTCTAAACAATCAAGTTTCACACCTTGCCATATCTCCTGATCACATCTCAGAAAGGTGCAATACGCCATTAGAGCAACTCAACGGATGAAGTGGTGGTACATAATCAACCCTTTACCACTTAGGAACGTATTTTGACGCATGTGTAGTCCCATAGAAAGTTAAATTAAATTTAAGACCTTTTTAATTTATTCAAAATTAAAGGCTTCATCTCCAACCCTTTGATACTGATGAGCAGCAAACAGCATACAACCTGAACAGAATGCGAGTTACTCGCAGGATGTTCTGGTTTTATGCTGTTTGCACATAGGCATTTTTAATTTGCTTCTGAGTGGGAAAGGGTAAAACGAGTGAAGGTTTTATGCGGTAAAAACATCGTCCGATTTCAAAAAAGATCTAGTAGGCATCTAGTGCCAGGAAAAGCACTGAGCCATGTTCAGTTATCATCTAAGTATCGGGCAGAACATGTGCAGACCTTGGACGGCCAGCTATACAGAAATCAGAATTTAAAAAGCACTACCGAAATAGAATAATGTCATGTCGAGGGTAAATCGTTTAATTATCTCACCACACATGTTTGCGAACTCGGTCAGCACGTCTGGAAATCGTTCTTGAACGCCTGAATAGGCTACCATTATTCGCAGTTTGCTATATTTGCTTTTTGAATTCAATTTTATATCGAAATGCATTATGCTAAAATGTGCTATCTACAACTGACAATTATATTAAAATAAGACCCTCATCATGCAAAAATGGGTCTTATGCCATATGCGCCCATCATAGCTATAGCGAAAACAGTCTGCGCATCTCTCAGTCTGGTCAGGCGATACATAATGAGACCATAAAACACTAAGTGATTTTATAGCGAACAGCATCGCCTATGACCAGACTACGCAAATGCACAGCTGGGCTATAGCTACGCTTGCCGAAACGCCATAAGACCCATTTTCGCATGACGTGGTTATGAATGGGTTATTTGAATGTTTCTTAAAACAATGCGTGTTAAATTGTAAATATCTGAAATAAATAATATTCAGAGCATACATTAAAAAGTATTTAAAAGAAGTTGCATAATTCAGTAAGCCTTAAAGTCCTTCATACAGTAGCATCTTATCATCATTATCGTGATAAGCAAAAGATGAATGAAGCAGTGAAAACTTTAATACATATATTTAAGGAATACATTTCCCAAAACTTAAACAAAAATAAGTCCATTTCGATCAAAAATATCATACGTATAGAGTTCGCATCCACAGCTTTAAGGTATTTCAAATAATTAAAGCCTTGGCAGTTCTGTCGTTAGTGCAGAATTTTAAAACATTTTCCTGAGAAAAATGGAAATGTGTCTATAACACAAACTCTAAGGTGTTTTATTTCACTCTTAAAAGTCAAATGTATTCAGGAAACTTGACTTGTATTATTTATAACTATACATAACTTAAGATGTGTTGCATATGTATTTGTTTATGTACTTACTTGCAGTCTTGTAATTAAATGAAATTAACACAATGCCTATACCACGTGACTTTTAAAGATCTGTGTGGGGAGTAAAGTGTCAACAAATGCGCGACGAAGGTAAGATTTTTATGGATAACTTTTTTAATATGTCACCATTTTCAATAGGATAAAGTGGAGCGCCCGCTCATTCATGAGAGCTTTCTATAGGTATCATGATTTTATAAAAACGAATAAGTATTTTTTCAGTAAAGTGCAACCGCGCGTTTGAACGGTTAGAAAAAGGTTGGATCAGCGTGGGGACATTATTTTATTATGACACAAAAACATCACCTCTGGTGAAATTAAGCAATAAACTTTATGGGCGGAGCTTACACTATATCATTTTGCATTCATTTTCAGGTTTCTGTTATGTATTTACGAAACACAATTCAAGAAAAATATTCTTACAGTAATATGATGTGTGTGGTATACGTTTTCAGAAGGATCTGTGTGGTATACTGTTTTGAAGTTTTTCAGTTCTATTCAGTTGTTTTTATTAAAAAACGCTTATCAAAAATGTATTTGAAACTGGATTTGTAAATGCGATAGTAAGTAAAACACATAATGGCTATACACTACGCTTGCACCGCTTGCTGAACTTATACATAACTATGATATACAGGCATGCTATACAATCCCCATCATAATATTAAAATCTTACAACGGAGCATCTTAAATCGATGACAATCCCACGCCTTCCTTAAATAAGTGTACACGTTATGTTATTGTATTAAATTCCATTTTTATGTGAAGTAATGTATTCTATATATTATTTTAAATATTATATTTGCTTTAAGGTATGGTCCAATGCTCCGACTGCGGAAAAATGTTGAAGACCAGAGCTGGATTAATGCGCCACATTATTTGACACGCTAACTCTGGAAACTATTACTGCTGTGGGAAAGCATTTCAGGTAAGATTAAATACCTTAAAAATAGTTACATTTTTATACAGTTATACTAACAAAACAGATGAACGGATTTTCGTGAAACAATACAGATATACAATATATCTCATCTCTCAGGTTATCATATATGTTGAAAGATCTCAATAATCGTCAAATCGTTGGTAATATAAAACATAACGAACGCGTGTCCTCTGATACTAACATTTTTGAAATAGCGTTCCTTACGCATTGAAATGTAACGTGATAAAAATAGCTTTTTTTTCTTCTCAGGATGCCTACAATCTTAGAGCGCTTCAAAGAACGAAGGATCCAAATGGCACATGTGTGTACAGTGCGGCAGGAGCTTTGCGGACAAGTACCTACTCGTGGCTCAAGAGAAAAGTGCAAAAAAGAGGGACTGGTGAAATGTTACCGCTGTGGGTTTGCAGTTAGGAGTGAGAATTACCTCAAATAGCACGACAAGACCCACATGTCTGACAAGTGTTACAGGTGTAAGGAGTGTTTCAAAACGTACAGACGCAAAACAAAACTCTCTCAACACGTGAGGACTTCACATATATCCGTGAATATTGATTAAAAATCAGAATAGTTTACAGTTTGTCTGTGTAACTTGAGTATCGTTTTACGTTATTGCATTCGTTGTTTTATTTTAGCTTTACTTATCAAAATGATTCTTAAGTAATCCGAATTTAATTAGTTTGTTTTGTCTTTCGTTAAGTTCGTTTGTGTGTTTCTTTTGAAGTCCTTGTCAAATATTTGTGCAATAATTTGGATTTACGGTATTCATTAATATATCGCATCTGTGATTTGTATTATCGAATCTGTGATTCTTTTTTAACTATAACTTGTTTAAAGTTTTGTGATGTTTTTTCGTTGATTTCAATTTTAAATACCGCTGTCAAAAGCTGGTTCGATAATCATAAGCAGCTAGGGTTTCTAATAGTAGTAATTTTCACGATTGCTTTACATACTTAACAACCTGCTTATACTTATTCTAGTCCGTGGTAATTGACAGTAAACAATGTATGATATGAGGTTGTGTATACAATACAATACTCCTTAATTAATTCGAAATACGTCTTGACATTCTTCACAGCTGCATCCCACCATAACACAAGAGTCGTACATATATAATCATTTAATATAATAATTAACGCTAAAGATAAGCATACACTTGTTACACTGAATACAACGACATAATT
The DNA here is from genome assembly GCF_020536995.1 of Dreissena polymorpha. Taxonomy (NCBI): domain Eukaryota; kingdom Metazoa; phylum Mollusca; class Bivalvia; order Myida; family Dreissenidae; genus Dreissena; species Dreissena polymorpha. The sequence continues at coordinate 9,600,550 of NC_068359.1, read as the reverse complement.
TATAGCATGACATTATACAACACTTGGCGAATGATTGTCAATATCTATACTATGTTATAAACTAATGCAACAATATGAATTCCATATATGAGAATAATACAGCTTATTGAATTTAACAATAAGCTTAAATTATTCTAGAGCAAAGTTACATTGTCTAAGGGACGCAACCTAGTTCTTTGGTTTATCCATTGTTTATAGCAGTAGCCTCCCCTAGCAAAAGCACATGTTTGAACAGGAACAGGAAGTAGCAAGTTGTCTCCCTTTTCTAATTCCAAGACAATTCTGAGAACAGATTATTTTTTCACAAATTTATAAAATTTAAAATCCAAAGAATCCTTAGAAATTAAAGCATGTCAGGTAGAGGGAAAGGTGCAGAAAGAAAGAGGAGACAGCCATCCCCTACAACAAGGGCTGGGATGAAGAGGGGACGACAAGACAATGATTAAATGAAGGAGAAAGCTTGACCCTCTTTGACAGGCCAGAACGGCCATCAGGTAAAGTTGTGGATTTTGAGCAACTCATTGGAGATTCATTTTCTCTTGAAGATCCTAAAAAGCAAAATTTCAATTTAAGTACCGAGATCAATCATGACAGGCCCCAATTATTACGGTGTGGCGGGGACAATTTAGGAATGCTGATCCCTGATAACTTTCAAATAAAAATCAAATAAAACGAGTATGTCAATTTAGCAACTTTAATTCAGGGAGCTGTTGACTGCAAGGAGACACAGAATGAAACCCTTTTGGGTGTGGATGAACGGGGGAACATAGTAGGGAACAAAGTCATCCACAGATAAAATTGTCTCCATTGAACGGTGGACCGACGCATTTTTGATTTTTAGCAGCATCTATTTGAGTGCGCACCCTGATCAAACTCCAGATATTCTCCAATGCATGTTTGATATTAGGGAAGTTGCCAGAAAACATGAGGGGTACCAATGGCGGACCTATGACGAGCAGTTTAGGCTACGCCAGAATAGTTTGTTCATGCCATGGTCAAAGATAAATTCCGACTTGTGGTTGCGTTGTTTTTCAGGGGCCAGTCAAGGGACAACAAAGGCAGTGTTTGAAACACGAACAAAACTGCCCCCACCTCCTTGTATTGATTTTAACAAAGGTTTTTGCAAGTGGAAAATTTGCAAGTTTCCCAATGTTTGCTCTGTATGCTCCTCAGCACAGCATGGCCGATGGAGGTGAAGAGTGAACAATGCTGGACAAAGTACTTCTACTTTTCAGCCCACTTTTCGACCCACATACAAAAGTTGGCAAAGAGGAGCAGCCCGGGGAAAACTGTTCTGAGTCTGTTATTGATAGTCAGCAGAATTTCAATCATATAAAACAACCATTAATTCCTTCTCAAGAGACAGAGTTTCCTTTAGTCCCTTCCCCTATTTATATCAGACAATTAGAGAAAGATTTGCAACTTTATGATAAATCAGAGACCGTTTTTCTTTTAAATGGTTTTAAAACAGGGTTTTTATTACAATACAAAGGCCCAAGAAAAGCAACAGAATCAAACAATTTAAAATCTGCTAAATTTCATCCTGACATAGTAAGAGAAAAAATTGAGAAGGAAGTGAATTCAAAAAGGGTAGAGGGGCCATTTCAATACCGTCCAATCTCAACTCTAAGAGTATCACCAATTGGACTTGTTCCAAAGAAATCTAGTGGTGAGTTTCGGCTTATCCATAATCTCTCTTACCCAGCTGGCGAGTCCCTTAATGACTTTATAGATCCCGCAGTTTACTCAGTACAATATAGCAGTTTTGATCAGGCCGTTGAAATGATTCAGTCATTAGGAAAAAACTGTGAACTGTTTAAACTGGATATCAAAAATGCATTTCGCTTACTGCCAGTTTCTCCACATGATTTTGATCAGCTTGGGTTCATGTTCGATATAAATGTATTACTTTGACAAATGCCTTCCATTTAGTTGCTCAATCAGCTGCAATTTGTTTAATAGATTTGCAGATTTTTTGGAATTTGTAGTCAAACAAAAGTCCAGTTCAAACAACCATATGCACTATTTAGATGATTTTTTAGGAGGAGGCAAGCAAGATTCAGGGCATTGCAGGGAACTAATGTCAGTATTTGAATCTTGTTTGTCACAGTTAGGTGTACCATTAGCAGACGAAAAAACAGAAGGGCCAACAACAAAGCTTTGTTTTTTAGGGTTGTTGCTAGACTCCGAAAACATGATGGTGAGCATCCCAATGTCTAAAATCAAAGAGATTATTTTAAAACTCAATCTCCTATTGCAAAAGAGTCGCTGCACGCTTAAGGAAATGCAAAGTTTAATTGGCATGCTAAACTTTGCATGCAGAGCAATTTTACCCGGAAGGCCATTTTGCAGAAGACAAATAAATGCAACATGCGGGTTAACAAAGGAACATCATCATCTCAGAATCACGAAAGGCATAAAAAATGATTTGCAGATGTGGAAAATGTTCTTTCAGCACTTCAATGGTATACATGTTTTTCATGACAGGTTTTGGAGCACGAATGAGGATGAACAGCTGTTTACTGATAGTGCCTCTGGAGAAGGGCTGGGTTTTGGAATATACTGTGCAGGCAAATGGGTTTCAGAAAGGTGGCAAGAGACATGGCACACAAAAGGGTACACAAAGGATATAACAGTACTTGTACTTTTTCCAATTGTAGTTGTTTTATTTATCTGGAGAGACACATTGAAGAACAAGAAACTGAAGTTCAGGTGTGATAACTCCTCAGTGTGTCATATTTTAAATAAAATGTCATCAAAATCTGAGATGGTAATGGTTCTTTTAAGGAATCTGACCATCAAATGTTTACAGCAGAACATCGTGGTGAAGGCAGAGCATGTCAGTGGTGCAAACAACGAAATAACTGATGCTTTGTCTCGATTTCAGATACATCGCTTTCGGAAGCTAGCTCCCACAGCAGATCAGGAACCATACAAAATGCCAACCCAGCTTTGGAAAATATTCGAGACAGAGCTATTTACTTAATACAAGCTAGCCTTTCAGTCAACACAAAAGGGGCCTATCAAACAGCGTTGCGCAGCTTTAACAAGTTCATGCAAGATTATTCCATACCCTCAATTTGGCCAGTGCCAATAAAACATATCATACTTTACATAGCCTTTTGCTTTGAGAAAAACTATTTTCCGTCCACCATCATGACATACATTTCTGGTCTCAGTTTCTTACACAAAATAAATGGATACCCTGACCCGTCTGCCAATTTTGCGATACAAAAGATGCTAGAAGGTTGTAGACGTAGCAGAAAAGTGAAGGACTTGAGATCTCCCATTTCACTACAAACACTTAATAAAATAATTGGAGCATTAAAACACATCTGTTACACTAAATACGAAACAGTTCTCTTTGGGACAGTATTTTCATTTGCTAATTATGGCCTTTTTAGAGTAAGCAAACTTGTTCATACTAATCTGGACGATAGAGCCTTGACAACAAGGGATGTAATTTTAGAACATGGCGGGCAGGCCGTTCAAATTCATCTGAAGGTCACACACACAAATCAATTAGGTCACCCTACTTCAATCAGAATATCACTTAACAAGGAAAACAAGGACATATTTAATTTTCTAACAGACTACATGTCATTTATTTCACCAAAGGCTCATTATTTCTTTTGCCATGCAGATCTTAAACCTTTGACAAGGTATCAATTTTGTTCAGTACTCTCTAAGGCGTGCAAACTCATTGGCCTTACTTCAAAAACAATTAAATCTCACAGCTTTCGCATTGGTAGAGCTACTGATCTGGTCATCCAAAATGTTCCTGACGATGTCATAAAGCAGATGGGAAGATGGGCATCCAATTCCTTTTTCGCTATATAAGAATTTAATGCTCAATGATCTAATTATTACTATTTTTCAAATATTGCAGACACATGGGTCCTAGGTGACTCTCTTGTCAGATGGGCTGGGGTACAGTACCACGAGAGGGTTCGGCCGTCAGACACAGAATGGGAGGGGTATAGTGGCCTTAAGGCCGAAGACCTCCACTCAAAAATTCAACATGGACTCTTGTCAGGCAAGACACCTAAATCAATTTTCATGCATATTGGAGGCAATAATGTTACAAACACACATACATGTAAAATAATCCGATTACTCAAGAGGGAGATACAGTACTTGATTGCCAATTTTGAACATGCATTGGTTGTTTGGACTGTTATCTTGCCAAGATTAACTTGGGGTGAAAAATCGGATCCCCAATACATTAAGAAAATGAATGACAAAAGAATGTCAATTAACAGAACTCTTTCGAAAGTCATCTTGTCTTTTAAAAATGGCCGATCCCTCAACATTAAGTCCATCGACACAAACACACATGGTTTCTTTTACAAAGATGGTATACATCTCTCTCAAGTTGGAAAAGAAATGTACATTCTTGCCATTTCAGACACAACCCAACAGCTTTTCAAATCATCACAAAAACATTTTGAAATGTAAGACACTTTAAATGTTGCAGCCTAATTTTTGGGGGACAAATGGTTATATAAATATCCCCATTTGTTGTGGCGGAAAATTCAAGGCTGCTGGGAATCAGATGGTGTCACATATACAATTATTCAAATGCAAATGCATTTTGATAACTTTGGCAATCATTAAACTGGAGTTTGCTGCCTTTTCTTTCAGAAGTTGTCTCAATTTATACAATGCATAAGTTGTAGAAATACAATTCTGTATGGAGAGCAATCTCCTGATCTAACACCAAATTGCTTCAGTGTCGGTCGGAACAGGCGGCCTGACAGCGGAGACTTTTACTATTAATAGATAAAGGAGACTTAAATTATTTTGGAGACTTATTTTGGAGACTTATTTTGGAAACCTTAACTTATTTTGGAGACTTATTTTGGAGATTCACTTTAGAGACTTATTTTGGAAACTAATTTTGGAGACTTATTTAGTTTGGAGACTTTATATGGAGTATGATAAATTGAGGATATTGGATATGGAGGAGAAAAATTGAGGATATTGGATATGGAGGAGAAAAAATCAGCATAAGTTATTTTACCTTGAAATGGTTGAGCTAAACATGACATCATCTGGTTCCCGGGGCTTCTGGATTTTCTAAATAATTTCTTACTCCTAATGACAAGGTCTGACCTTGATATTCATAGGAGTATAGTTAAAGCACTGTGGTCAAATAACTGCCATTCTTATTTTTCTGTTTTCTTTATTTTGTATTTGTACTAATAAAACGTTATTGGAAAGGATATTCTGCCTTTGTTTCTTAAAATAATACAGTTATTGAATTTAAACAATAAGCTTAAATTATTTTAGAGCAAAGTTACATTGTCTAAGGGAAGCAACCTAGTTCTTTGGTTTATCCATTGTTTATAGCAGTAGCCTCCCCTAGCAAAAAAACATGTTTGAACAGGAACAGGAAGTAGCAAGTTGTCTCCCTTTTTTAATTCGAAGACAATTATGAGAACAGATTATTTTTTCACAAATTTACCCGCCCGCAACACCCCAATAATCCTTATATCCTAAGAAGGAAGCTAAAGCCAACTTGTTAACTAAAAAAAAATAAAAAAATTAAACAGCGAAAGGAAAGTGCTTGAGTACATATATATACAAGTAACGCTTTATGGCTATAAAATCCTGCCGCTGAGTTTTTCTTGTTACAGAAGCTGGCAATGTGGTGCTCACACACGCGGTATCCTGCAGATGTATATTCGATTTGGACGACACCGCCTTAGATATGACATTCAACGATCGTGACAAGTGGAAGCACCCTTAGTGCCCTGCGACAATGAACAATGTGGACTCTGGGAGCCGAGATATCCAGCTGTGCTTGGTGGACGTAACTGTGAAACAAAATTAAATGTGTTTTTTTGTATCTAATGTCTTGCTATACATCTGAAAATATTAAAGAGTCGTTTCATGTCTTTGTTAGGGTCCACAGTGGGTTTTTAGCGGAAAATTCGAGGCTGCTGGGAATCAGATGGTGTATCATATACAATTATTCAAATGCAAATGCATTTTGATAACTTTGGCAATCATTAAACTGGAGTTTGCTGCCTTTCCTTTCAGAAGTTGCCTCAATTTATACAATGCATAAGTTGTAGAAATACAATTCTGTATGGATGGCAGCCTCTCTTGATCTAACACCAAATTGCTTCAGTGTCGGTCGGAATAGGCGGCCTGACAGCGGTGACTTTTACTATTAATAGATAAAGGAGACTTTACTTATTTTGGAGACTTATTTTGGAAACTCATTTTGGAGACTTATTTAGTTTGGAGACTTTATATGGAGTATGATAAATTGAGGATATTGGATATGGAGGAGACCAATTGAGGATATTGGATATGGAGGAGAAAAAATCAGCATAAGTTATTTTACCTTGAAATGGTTGAGCTTAACATGACATCATCTGGTTCCCGGGGCTTTGGGATTTTCCAAATAATTTCTTACTCCTAATGACAAGGTCTGACCTTGATATTCATAGGAGTATAGTTAAAGCACTGTGGTCAAATAACTGCCATTCTTATTTTTCTGTTTTCTTTATTTTGTATTTGTACTAATAAAATGTTATTGGAAAGGTGATTTTGCCTTTGTTTCTTAAAATAATACACATAAACACACACTATATATATATATATATATATATATATATATATATATATATATATATATATATATATATAATATATATATATATATATATATATATATATATATTTATATATGTTTATATATGTTTCTACTATAATCATTATTTTGTTTTCAGTAAATCATTACGGTTACCTTCGACTTCAAATAACAATAAAATAGAAAATAATGTCGAAAATGTAACATTTTTTGTCGTTTAAAGTTTCTTCACAATGATGCATGTCACTTTGAGCCACGAGTAGGTACTTGTCCGCACAGCTCCTGCCGCACTGTACACACATTTGACATTTGGGTCCTTCGTTCTTTGAATCTTAGAGATTGTAGGCATCCGGAGAAGAAAAAAAGCTATTTTTATCACGTGACATTTCAATGCGTACGGAACGCTATTTCAAAAATGTAAGTATCAGAGTACACGCGTTCGTTATGTTTTAAATAACCAACGATTTGATGATTATTGAGATGTTTCAAAATATATGATAACCTGAGAGATGAGATATATTATATATCTGTATTGTTTCACGAAAATCCGTTCATCTGTTTTGTTAGTATAACTGTATAAAAATTTAACTATTTTTAAGGTATTTAATCTTACCTGAAATGCTTTCCCACAGCAGTAATAGTTTCCAGAGTTAGCGTGTCAAATAATGTGGCGCAATAATCCAGCTCTGGTCTTTAACATTTTTTCCGCAGACGTAGCATTGGACCATACCTTAAAGCAAATATAATATATAGGATACATTACTTCACATAAAAATGGAATTTAATACAATAACATAACGTGTACACTTATTTATGGAAGGCATGGGACTGTCATCGATTTAAGATGCTCCGTTGTAAAATTTTAATATTATGATGGGGATTGTATAGCATGCCTGTATATCATAGTTATGAATTAGTTCAGCAAGCGGTGCAAGCGTAGTGTATAGCCATTATGTGTTTTACTTACTATCGCATTTAAAAATCCAGTTGCAAATACATTTTTGATAAGCGATTTTTTTAAACAACTGAATAAAACTGAACAACTTAAAAACAGTATACCACACAGATTTAAACACGTATACCACACACATCATATTACTGAAAGAATATTTTTCTTGAATTTTGTCTCGTAAATATATAACAGAAACCTGAAAATGAATGCAAAATGATATAGTGTAAGCTCCGCCCATAAGTTTTATTGCTTAATTTCACCAGAGGTGATGTTTCTGTGTCAAAATAAAATAATGTCCCCACACTGATCCAACCTTTTTCTAACCGTTCAAACGCGCGGTTGCACTTTACTGAAAAAATACTTATTCGTTTTATAAAATCATGATACCTATAGAAAGCTCTCATGAATGAGCGGGATCTACACTTAATCCCATTGATATGTTTGACATATTAAAAAATGTATCCTTAAAATCTTACCTTCGTCGCGCTTTTGTTGACATTTTACTCCCCACACATATCTTAAAAAGTCACGTGATATAGGCACCGTGATTAAATGTGTTGAAAAATCAAAATATGTTAGCAAATGCAATATAACGGTTCGCCTGTCGATTAAAGAAAATGTTATTTTATGTTACTTAGTATCATTTATAAAAGATGGTTATGACAACATCACCAACAACTTGATTAGTCGTTTATTATGGGATATTGTAATATAAACAGTTCAATAGTTTCCTGTCCCGTCATTCGCATTCGCGGACTGACAGAACATTGACGTACATGACAAACGCGGTCACAACCAAACATGCAAAAGTGGATCGTAAGTGATATGAACACGTTAATGGCGCGCATGTGCTTAACGTCCTCATCGCATTTTGACGCACCCACCCAATTGCAAGAATGCGGAAATAAATGATCGACTGTAGTGAAATTTGGAACAGGATATTGAAATATAAGAATGAAGCAACTTAAATGCTCGAAAACGTGTAAATGAATGTGCGTCGTTATAGGATTCGTGTTTACCTTACCGGGAAGAGACGGTTTCCTTCGTACACTCCGTTTCCCAACCTATAACAAGATGACACCAACATTGAATATGTTTCAGAAATTACTAAATAAGTGTCAATTGCTGCGATAATATGAATTATGTTCTCAACTTTCCTTTGTCATGTTATTAAATAATTAAGGGGTGCTGGGAAACACGTGAGTCATAACAATATGCATCCTCAGACATTAAAAGACATCTTACACTTTGAAATTCAAACACAAATATACATTGTAAGGTGTGTTGTTACATTCCAAGTAATGATCACACAAAGGTATCACGACTATAGCTTTGACTTTGAGTTTGATTATGGCCAAGCAGGTACATCTTTACAACTTGTTGCTACTTATTGTTTTAACAAGATGTATATAAATAATAGTTAAATGTGATGGATATTTGAAAGTATACAATTTTGAGATATAAGGGCAAACATATGAACTTCGGTACAACTAGGCGACGCCTATGTGTGTGCTGTAATTAGCACATATATTATCTCTTAAAGGTGATGTTATTGAAATATACAGGTTCGTAGCCTACTCAAATGTTTTCTTGATTTTGTTTTTGTGGAGTTAAATCGTGAAGAGCTTTACGCCGTATATGTGCTTTTCGAAGAATAAAACACATATTAAGTGAGCGCATAGCATTTTAGTTTCAACATGGCATTGTATCAATCTTAGACGAATACATGAATATGAACAAGAGTGGTGCATTTATATTCATTAATTTGTTTAAATCTTAGACCTCTAAGAAAAAATCCCACACTCTTCACAACAAAAAAACTGGCGTCCAACCGTACGCATAACCTAGCCAATATCGCGATGAAATGTCCTATCATATCAAAATGAAACTTAATTTATTCACAAAATGGATAAAATAACAACGAACCGATCTATTTTCTTTGATATATTACGATTATTTTTTATATTCGAAGACAAAGGCTTAATACACCGATAAGCGGTATCATCAGGCTTCTTCAGTAACTGAACAGATGTGTGCGCAGCTATCAATCGTCCCTCGCGTTAAAGGTAGGTGTACTAGCACTATAATAAATGTTTTGAAAATCTAAAATTAACCTATATTGCATATAAATGTTTAATTTGACAATACTTAGCTATAAATTGCAATTTTAATTTACGATACACATAGGTTGGCAAAAGAATGAACGAGGAACTCTTGAAAGAGAGTCATGGCAACCGTATCCCAGACCGGTTGGTAGAATGCATATGTGTTTAAAAATACATTTAAACACATTTCATGAAATACATCATAAATAAATATAATACTGTGGTTTTTGTTGATCTTCGACGGCCATATAGCACATACTTCGTCTGATTTGATCTACTGGGCCATGGAAAGGATCATCCATTTGTTCGTTTGGCTGCTGACACTTGCCATATCAGTTAGCCCCTTGATGTTGCTGTATTTTGACCGGTTATGCATTAACAATACGCAGAGTGTCAGACCTACTTGCACACAAAACTGAGCTAGTGGTCACAAAATACGAAGAAGCCAGTCTCGCGTGCAAAGTGTAGGTTTACCAAATCCGAGTTGTCGAGAGATTACCGACCATGAATACATGGATGATTCTATGCTCATCAAGAACATATCAACACTAAAATCTAAACACCAAGTCGGCAAAGTTAAGGAAAGAAGTCCGCAAAGATGAGACAAACCAATGCAACTACTTCGTCGTCTAATATATCCGCATACAAAGATACAGAGGCTTACCGTGATGATGAGGACAATGTCTGATGCATTTATGAGCAACGCCAGGTATCATCCATGAATGACCGCCATCGTGTAAAAATTCTAAGCCGTGGTCATTATGACTTTTGCGGAGATTGCGCATACTTGACAGTTATGCCATTAAAAACAAGTTTTGAGACGTGGTGATGTGTTTTGCTTTTTAACATACAGGAACACATATTTAAATGAATAAGTATAACATTTAAAGTATTAAATATGCAAAATAAACACGAACTAGTGTTTTATAATTACTACCGGTATATAACAATTAAAAAATATATAAAAGGAATTCAGAGAGTTGGTGTTATTCCTTCTTACAGTAACTTTCATATATGCTTTTTTGAGAAACATTTTGAAAAAAAAAATAATTGCTTTAAAAAATATTACCTAGAACCAAATCGTAAATGGTAATATTCAGGTATTAAAACTGTTAATAAATCTTAATTTCGAACACGGATAAATGTCATTTAGAAGCCATTGATAAAATTGTCAAGAATTCCATATCTTGATATATGATCACATTTGTTAATTTTATTTATACAATTGTGGAAACATATTCTTTTTTGGTGTGTCCATAAAGCACTTAACAATGAATCAAACACTTATTCGTGCAGTATTTTGTTTGGAGCTTGTGTTCTTCGTCTTTGGTACCAAAAAGCATGACAGTGTAGGGATATTTTTATGGAGAATGTTCATGCATTAGCACTTTATCACCTTTAATATTTTACTGGGAAACTGATGTTTACGGTACGCCTTTTACACCTAAATACAAATAATGCTTGCTGGTGAGCAAATGACTTCTCTCTTTTCTGGAAGATGTTTTTCTTTCCTACATATCATGATTATTTCCTGAACGAAAGTATCATAACATATTTATATGAATTCTATGCCACCTAAATACATTATGGTGGCATTACGCGTTTCACTATATAACTTTTGTGTATTTTATTGTTTACATAAAGCAATTTCTATGATGCGTGAATTTCAGGGTTTGCATTCTGTTGATAAAATGTCAGTTTTATTCACTTATTTGTCACTAATAAGAAGTTGTGCCAAAACTTGCTATTTGATTTTACAAAGGAGAATTTTTTATATATGTAAATAAGTTCTTAATTGGTTTTATTTTATTGCGAGTTATGGCATGGTAAAGTGCCATTACTTAACATTTGATTTTACTATAATTCAATAGACACATGTAAATAAGACCTAAAGTTTTAATATAGTGGAGAACGATGATATGGCATAGTCCACATCTATATAAACATACATGTATACGTATGTTTTATACTTATATTATGATGTATTTTGTGCAAGTTGTGTCAAGCAGTTAACAGCTCTCTGTGTTGGTGGGTCTGGCTTTTTAAGCGCTTGTGCTGGGGCTGTTTAATGGATAACACAATTTGTATAATACAATGATCTCTTTCAGCTCAGAATGCTGAGCAGCAAAACATGTGTTTTGTGATATTATTGAAAATAAGACCCAAAGTTGTAATATAGTGGAGAACAATGACAAGATATAGTCCACACCTTTGTCACGATTATTATATTTTTTATGGAATATATTCACTGGGGGTTGACGAGGTATAAGCGTAGTCCGTTTCGCTACGACGTCGGGTATACGTTTTACTACGAACACATTTTGTTAATACACATGACATCGAAGAACGGATTTGTGGAAATGTGTGTTTAAAACAGGTAAGATTATGTTTTTGTTATTACAAAACTCGGTTTTTAAGCACAATGACATTCCATAGATCTGTTACATAAAAGTTATGATTCACCATTGTCTAGTTTGTGCGGTTAAACATTAAAAATACCGCTCATTTATCAAACCGAAGTCAAGTTTCACTTTAAAAAAAATGCAATTTAGGTTTACAACTGTGTTTAATTTACACAATTTTACAATGTCCATATTGATGTATGTATCGTTAAGCCACTGCTGTGTTTATAAATGTGTAGGGTGACCCAGTTATCACAAATAAAGGCTATTTGTATTATTATGCATGATCATGTCTCTGACAGTATACGTATATGTCTCGCTATGACAACGCTTTAGCGTGTGTGCGTTTCTCACAGAAGACGTATTGGTTATCTCTCAAAGGCGAAAGAAAGAAGGTTTTTTTTTTAATTCAGAGTCATGAGTCTCTTAGATTCGTATTGTTTCAGAAAATATATATTTTTTTGTCTTAGTCTGCTTTTATTTTCGGTTATTATTTTTGTCTCTTTGCTGATGTTGTTGTTACTCGCATATGAGTGTACCGCGTTAATCGTGAAGCACATGTCTATTTAAATATTGTGTACCTAAATATATATTGTTCCTCTTACTGCATACCTGTTTGCCTGAGATGTAAATAAAGTTGTGTTCTGTTCCATGTTGTAAGTGAATTTGAAGGTGTGGGACATTATAATATATACATATTGTTTTCAGAGTTTGCGAAATTACATTTAAAGAATCGACAAACTGAAACATAGTTTGTTAATAAGTAAATAAATTAAAGTCACATTGATCGGCTCATGTTGAATCGGCTTAACAAGTTGGCAAGTTTAATTGCCGGTTAATTATAGGTGTTAACCGTGGAGTCAAAATAATGTAGGAGCGACGGCCCGGGTTGTCAAAATAATATAGGAGCGATTGTCAGAGTTGGCAAAATAATGTAGGAGCGACTGTCCGCCCTGTCAAAACTTCGTAGGAGCGACGGTCCGCCCTGTCAAAACATCGTAGGAGCGACTGTCCGCCCTGTCAAATTTATCGTAGGAGCGATTGTTCGTAGGAGCGATTGTCCGGATACCATATACCGAGTCATGGAGTGGCTGGATGTTTCCTTTTCGGAAGAGGTTGTAACAACGCCAAAAGATGACCCGAAGCGCACAGTCGACTTGGTAATACACATTATTATCATATAATTAAATTCACGACTTGGCCAAAAGAAACGATCAAAATCGATCAAAATCGAAAATCCATATATAAGACGACAGTTGAGAGTTGAGAACCTAATGTCGTCGGTCTCAATAAAAATTACGCATCTTCACCTTGTGACAATGCCTTATACGTTCTTTTAGATAGAGACCGGCGATAGGTTTTTAGCATACGGTATTCTTTATCAAATAACACTCGTTCGATCCTCGTTTATGTCCAACTCGCTTATCTCGAAACACTGCTTATGTCAAAGTAAATCCCATGTCCCAACTTCGATCCTTCTTTATCTCATACGGATTTTGATTTTTACATTTTATATATCAAAGCGATTATCTTGAAAATCCGTTATCGCCAACTAAATTTGAGATGAATTTCATGTTGGTATGCATGATTTTACCTGTAAAATCAACACCTGTAACAGCCGTAAGGTGTGGAAAGTAGAACCCCAATGGCACAAATCCGAAATTGCTTATTCAATGTATTGTTGTAAAGGTGTGTCAGTGGCTTTCTGTCACGGGTTATTGTTTACTGCGTACATAACGGCCGGTAAATTTACCTCGTGTTACAATGCGGCTAAGGCAAAGTCTCACTATGATGCCGGCGGAGCCCCGGTGCGTGATCAGGAATCTACCTGGATGAACCGGGGCCCTACCGGGATGAACCGATGCTCCACCGGGATGAACTGTGGACAACCGGGGCTCTACCGGGAAAGTATTACAATGTTGAATACCTCCGGGATGAACCGGGGGTCACCGGGAACGACCGGCAACGACCGGCGTGGCACTGGGAACAACCGGAACTGCACCGGGAACAACAGGGACGGCACCGTAGCTCCACCGGGGCCCAAAATAAATAGACCCTGGCAGAGCTACGGCGAGCCTGGTGAATGCCGACAGAGTCCCGGTATATCTACGGTACATAAGTAAACCGGCGCTCTGACGGTGCCGTCCCGGTTGTTGCCGGTGCAGTCCCGGATGTTCCCGTTCCAAGCCGATCGTTGCCGGTCCTTACCGGTGATTCCCGGTTCATATCGGAGGTATTAAACATTGTAATACTTTCCGGTGGAGCTCCGGTTGTCCCTGGTTAAAACGGGGCATTGCCGAATCTTTGCCGGTGTCTGATGCCGGTATAGCCCCGTTGAGTGCCAGCATAGTGACGGTATACCGGGGCTCTGCCGGAACGCTGCCGGCTTTCAACGGGGATCAGGCATTACAGGCGGAAACCGTGGCTTCACCGGGATAAACCAGTCCGTGGTTGACCGGGACTCTGGCGGGCTGTTGACCGGCTTCAACCGGGGCGGCATCTGGAAAAAGTGTGACCGCGTTTAACAAAATTCTAAGAATCAACCCGGTTCTCGCCTGTCGACCTGCGTTAGCAAACCGGTATGGACCGGGGCTCTACCGGCAATATTGAGATTTGGGCTTTACTTTCGCTTTTCCTTTTTTGTTTTCGCCTGCGGGTTTCGTCGAACTCCAACTCCAGATATATCCAACTATGTGTTTATGTCTTTACAGAGATAATGAGAATAATCTAAAAACAATAATAACTAATCTGACAATGGACAGATTTTGTTGGTGTGTTTATTCGTGACACCTTTCGCACAGGACTTTCTGTCACTGTAGATTGTGTTGGAATGATCAATTTTCCAGAAACTGGATTGAATGTAATATTTTCAGCATACTTTTTTATGTCGACACCCATTATATTGAACGTGCGATTTCGGTATTGTTCACCTGATGGTGTGTCACAAGACATATCCCACCTAAAGGAAACCTTTACGTTTGTATTTTCATGCGCACAATGAAGCACAGCATCTTTTGCACTGGGAAATGGCAGTCTGCAGTAGCTGCACACTGCATGCTATATGCCCTGAAAATGATACAGAAACTTCGTTGAGTAACCTGTACATTATATTTGTACTTCGTAGCACAACCAATACATACTCTGTGCGGAACCTATACATAAAGCGACTTGTAATTTCCTTCGAAACAAAACATTTGAATAATTAAAATACATGTTCGTAACCTGTTTTGTACTTCAAAATGTGTAATGTACTCAGAATCAAAGGAACATGAAGTTTTATTTAATATTAAGTTACCGTAATTGGCCATTTTAAAAGAATAACCACCTCATGCATTGCTTCAAATCAAAATATTTCGATTTTAGCTCAAAATAAATGTAAAGGTTGCAACTACGCACATTTGTTATTAGTGTGTTATTGAAAATAAGTACCTACCATTATTGGATGTTCCGTTCTCTAATCCCTAAATACCAGAAAAGATGAAACTCGCCTGATCAAGTAGTGTATTTATACAATGTTTTCGTAGTAAAACATATACCCGACGTCGTAGCGAAACGGACTACGCTTATACCTCGTCAGCCCCCGGTGATATTGAAATATTTTGTTCACGAAACATATCAATAAAGCTAATTAATAATGAAGCTTAATAAATTAACGATTTCAGCTCTTGTTTATAACACAGACAGGGTGTTAATTTTATTACGAAACAGCGTATATAGCGGACCCTCTTGATATTTTTCAGCCGGGATTTTCAAGAATCTTTAAATAATTTTAATTAATTGATAATTTAAGGTTAATAAA
Source organism: Dreissena polymorpha (assembly GCF_020536995.1). Lineage (NCBI taxonomy): Eukaryota > Metazoa > Mollusca > Bivalvia > Myida > Dreissenidae > Dreissena > Dreissena polymorpha. Next base: position 9,584,688 of record NC_068359.1, on the reverse strand, counting down.
CTTTCATATATTATACATAATAACCTCTTTGAAAATAAACAACAAACGATCAATGTTTTGACACCCGTTTTATTTGAAGTATGCAAAGCCGAAAAATATCAAGAGGGTCCGCTTAATTAAGTAAAATTAGAAAAAAAGACGTTAGTGGGTACATCAAAATGTATTACCTCGGCGCTTCGATGTACGCTAATCGATAGCTACTGGTCACGTGACAAAGTTACAACAAGGTTAAACGCGCGGGGGTAAAACATAAAATGTTTATCGTGTTTAACTCGCTATAAATCCATTAATAAAAACGGAAATATACTTAAAGTTATATTTTTTGAAAGAGGAATTAATAAGCAACAAGATAACGTATAAACTAATACAATCGGATGATTAGTTTTTTGCATAAAATTGAATTTACTACAGTAAGGGTCAAATACTACTACGGAGTGAAATATACTGGCCGATGGCCGTTATGGACAATGGACCGTTACTCTCAAGTGTAATGTATAGTGATTTTCGTCGGGGGGGGGGGGGTCCAGATTGATCGCTGTCTGCAATTGACCGTTTTTCTCATTCTATGAAAAATAACGGATTTAAAACATTATGAAGAAAAATATCACAATGGTACAGTACCTGAAAGAAAAGTGCTAAGCTACGAAAAACCAACACTTTTTCAAATTGAGTTATTTAATTCATATTATTACAATATTGTGTTCCGCGAACATATTATGCTGTTATGGAAACCAAGCTTTGTGGAACATTAAAATAACTCTCGGGAAAATATTGCACTCTCTTGGACGTTGATTCTGTGTTTCTCACCTGGACGCGTATTCACCAAACCAGTCTTAAACTGAAAGAAATATCTGCGGTCCAAGAAGAATACTTCAGAGCTTGAACATGTGTATGCTACCAGTATAGATTATGTCAAAAATAAAGTGTTCTTAACAATAAATGATGTCATTAGAAGATATTAATGGGGCCTTTTCACATATTTTGGCATATTTTGAAGTTTGTCATTAAATGCTTTACATTGATAAATGTAAACATTGGATCTAAGAAGCTCCAGTAAAAAATCAAGAATAAAATAAAAAAATAAGAAAAAAATAAACCTCTGCAGGGCTCGAACCAGTGACCCCTAGAGTCCTGAAGTAAAAACCAATTAGACCGCTCGGCCATCCTGCCAATTATATTTGTCGGACGTATTTAATATTTTATATAAGCAATCTTCGTAGTTTCACAAAATTAAACGACAACAACAGAACTCTCCAATTTTTTATTCGTTTCGCGTTGCAACGCTTTAAAATTTTCAGGTTTTTAAATCGTCAAAAGATGCATAAAATGGATATATTAGAGCATGGTTAATGTTCAGTTGTACTGTTTTCTCACAAATATCATAACTAAAACGAAAAGTTGCGAATCTGAAACAACTTATTTCAATTTTGTCAATTTGCAAAAACGTGAAAAGGCCCATTTAAAATGCTAGAATTGTGTGCTTACGACTTCATTAGATCGGCGCCCAAATTACCAAACTCATCCTTAGACTTTAGTTTGAAAAAGATTATTCGTAAAACTGTTATGTTCTAAAAAACTTGAAAGTTATGTCTCGTATTGCAGGCAATATTTTTAGCCTGATCAAAATTGAATAATTACGTACGATTTCTGGTGTCTAAGGTCTATTCATTATTCTAAGGACGAGGAATGAGTTTGGGAAATACGGAGCACAAACAAAACATGTGTTATCCGCAATTGTTTTAAATACGTTTAGTTTTAATTGTTTTCAATTACGAGCTAAGAGGTCCATCTGAAAGGGCGGCTATTTCAATATGTTTGATAACTTAAACAGGTTTCAGGATCAAAGGGGTTTACAAATATACTGGACGGAATGAAAACAAACCGTAAAGAACTTTATTTTTGAAAATATCTCAAGTTATTGAAATATGTTTGCAAAACGTTTTAATGCAAAGAAGACAGTTTGTCTTACAGTTTGTTGCCGATATTTTAAGATAAATTTTTTTATTGAATATGTGTAAAATTGGTACAAAAATGTAATGTTGTGTACAACATAACCGTGTATATGAATGGCTGAAAACATCGAATGCTGACTAAGATCACAGGCTTCTTAAACAAAGTAATTCTGATGTTTGTTTCAAGATACTATAAATGTCAAAAATCATGTTCATAACTATTTTAAATAGAATTATTAATTTTTTAATAGAAGAAAGATTTGCGTTTATATAAATATCTTTATTCTAAAATTAAATACGTTATTAAAATACATCTAACTGTTGAAACAAAATGACTTATAAGCCATTTGTCGCTAACATTAAGCATCATATTCAAAAGAGACCGTTAACAAAGTCACAGTTGACAGCGACGATTACGAGGAACATAAAACGAAATGTCGGTTCCAACATTACCAGTGTGCTTCAAGTTTTAGTTAGGGCAGTTGTATTACAATCAAATGTATTGTTAATGTATGTATTTGTGTTTATTAAGAAGTTTGTGAAATAAGAAGTTTGATTTGAAAGCATTTGTTCAATTTTTTCAAGCTCGTAAGAAGTATGTTCACTTATTATTCTGCATCTGCGTCATTACGTGGCTGAGATATTTTGCAACGACTTCATACCGGTATATCTGATTCTGTTTGAGATCTTCAGTTCAAACTTAACAACAGGGTTCATGGTTATTATACATCTGTTATAAAGTGAAGGGGTTTCTGGAATCACCAAGGACGTCTATCTTCCTCTCTGCCCGCCTATTTATCCGCATGTTTTTTTGTTTGCCTGCCTGAATAGTACCTGTAATGTTGCTTTATTTATAGTTATTAATGTCTAGACTCTTAGAGGGATTGTTTAAAACACAAAACCCAAGAGGGAAAGATTTAACACACGTTTATTTACTACAGCTATCAAAGCGCAACTAACTAGATGGAATACAAGCCTAAAACATACCGCCAGCTTCTATTGGCTGAGGCGAGGCATATCATGCAAGGCTGACCATTACATTCCTCCATAGTTCGCGCATAACTCATATGGGTATATTACAGGAAAATCTATATGTCTAGTATTCCGAGGCATTAGATTAAATTCTTTTGTGTATAACTAATGTGTCGTTTTATAAGGTCACTAACCATGGACCATAACTCTGTATTGCAATTTAGAAATTATTGGTGACCTTCTTCGTGTAACACGTACGTATCCTTCTGTTTTCCGATGTTTTTAGCTCGACTGTTTTCGGAGAAAACCCGAGGTATTGTCATAGCCAGCTCGTCCTGTCCGCCGTCCGTGTCAAGGTTTGTTAAGGTTTTTAACATTGGCTCTAAAATCAAAGTCCTTCCATCTACAACTTTGAAACGTCATATGTAGATGCACCTTGATGAGTTCTACACGCCACACCCTTTGTTGTGTCACTAGGTCAAAGGTCAAGGTCACTGTGACCTCTAAAAAAACAAACTCTGACTAGCTTTCGCAGCCGAGCGTGCACCCGTTATGCGGTGCTCTTGTTTAAAATTAGACATCACATATGACACAATGTAAGTATGGTTATGTTTTATATTACTGACACTCTTGTGTTTGTGACTTATATAAACGTCAACTCTAAACAAGGTACAGGGTTAACGTTGGCGGGAGCCGTAGTCTGTTTCACAATATAAATAGTGGTGGCTATAGTCTATTTCATAGTTGAACATAGAACATCTCCCTCTTTTTCTAAAAAGCAAAACCAAAATATGGTTATGTTGTTATAATACATTACATGTTTGTATAATAAATATGGTTTGATAAGATCAAAATGTTGAAAATAAATCAAGAGTTTTCAACAAAATATTCACCAATCATAAATGTTAGTTTATAATCAAATTCAGATGCCTTTCATGTGTTAGAATTTAATTTTCTCTAGTTCGTCCATTCATTTCCTGCATATTTACGTGCCAATCACTAATCGTCATGCCCGTGTTCTATATCCTGTATCTTGGTTTATGATCGGGTTATTTTGGGGTTTTGGGATTGGGGGTTATTATGAGGGTGTTCATTAGGCAGTAAAACTAAGGCTCAATATCGCTTGTATGTTCGCGCGTTTTGTGCAAAACTGACCTGTTTCTGCGATACGTGCCACCATCGGCCGTTTGTACTGTACGAGCGGTCACTGTTAACTTTCATGACCCTTCCAATTTTCCAGATTTTTCCAAACCAAAAGCTGTCCCTACTGTCTTTTCGGCCAAACCATTGCTTTGTGGATGACCTGGTGATGACGTTCTGTGTTCGAATCCCCAAGAATCGGCGAATTTGTTGAATTCGGCGCACGAAAATTGAGGGTCATTGTCTGATATCAGAATATCGGGAATTGACATTCTTGACATGTGTTTTTGCAATTTCGTTATCACTGTATGTGATCGTTTGTTCGGTAAATTGTCAATTTCAAAGAACCTACTATAGTAGTCGACCGTTAACAGGTATTGTTGTCCGTTAAAGTTGAACAGGTCAGTGGCGATTTTCTGAAAGGGTCTGTCTGGGAATGCGGTCGTTATCAGAGGTTCTGGGGCATTTGCATCTCTGTGAGTAAGGCAAGTCGTAAGTCATTTAGTGACGTGATCAGTTATTTGCTTAGACATGCCAGGCCAAAACAACGAATCTTTGACACGTTCCAGTGTTTTCGTAATTCCCAAGTGTGACGAATGAACTTTTTCTTTTAGTTCATTTCGCAGAGACTTTGGGATAACCAATGTGTGACCTCTGAATATCAGACCATCCCCTGAGCTTAATTCGTCGCGGTGATTGAAATATTACGCTATGTTTCGATCACATTTGCTCGGTCCGTCTAAAATGCGTATATGAATCATATCCGCGGATATGAAAGAAAAGTGCGAATATGAACGAAAATGAGCAATATTTTTGCGTTTTTGCAGTTTTTTTATGAACAAATCACTGTTGAATAAAAAAGTGATAAATCTGTTAACATGGCATCAAAATAGAGCAATTTGATAGACATTATCATGTTTCCAACAATAAATTCATGTCCGCGAACATTACGATGGTCCAGAATATTGTTTTTAGGCTACACATCACCAACAATTCTCTACAATTATTTTGTTGTGTTAGTTTACACACGGACTCTAGATGAGACAATATACGCTTCGTGGTTTACACAATGTTTTGTAAACATACAAATACATACAAATGTTTATATAATATACTGAATATATTAATATTTTTTACATCGTCTCAAAACTTTAGTATGTTGATTTACAATATCATTTAGAAAATATTATTTTGAACCGATTATCACCAGGCACGAAGTAATAATATTATTTGTTATGGTTATATATTTTTTATTTGAATTCAAAGAAAATGCTAATTTTAAATATTTTAAATATGATCAGGGTTGTTTGTATAGGTCCCGGATATGATAAATCGATGACTGTGGTTTAATCAATAGAGGCTCTATATTTGTCGTGCTTTAATAGCTTTGTGCATGGTAAAAGCTTCTTATATTTGATTGTTACTATACATTATAGTTTTGTGGTACATTCATATATGCAAGGTATTTTTATTTGTTTAAATGAATAAAGGATATCGTAGAGTAAGTAAGACATTAAATACGTCAAGAATACTTATAACCATTTTAGTTGCGCTGTTATTGAAAAGAAATGTCTGTGATTTTTCGTTACTATAATATATTATAAGTGAATGTAACAGCTATAATATTGAATTTAAACGTTCAGTCTTCTTTTTTTTGTTTACTTATAGGATATGCACTGTTGGAATGCAAACAGCTTTGGGGAAACTGTTTGTATGTATTGAATAATACAGTTTATAAAACATATGAATACCGGAGTGTGCATAATGCGTATATGAAAATGTAAGTTTGAAAGTTGTAATTTAATTGCCTTATGCAAATGAAAAATGTTGTTATATTTGTTTAATTTTATTTATTCTTGATTTCGAATTTGGGAAATGTCACTTTCATAAAGAGACATTTAATCTTTAAAAAAGAGGTGTTTTAACAGATAATTTTTTTATGCGGGCCCTTTATATAAACTAATTAAACATTTCGGAAATACATATAAACATTTCCATTATATTTATTATGAACATAAAAAGGAAGCCCGCTAGTTTTAACAACACATACTGATTATGAAATATATTAAGCACATGTATATTGATACAGCATTTGTTGGTATAAGTCTGAGTATTATATATAGAGAATAAGAGGTTACTTACTGATCTTTTTGTAATGTATCAGGCAGGCTTAGAATAATAACGGCGAGGCTTGTACGTCATCGATTTTAAAGAAATAAGGAAAACAATCGCTTAAACGATACAGTTTTAGCGGGAAAGAATACGACTATTGTCGCGTGACGTGTTAATAATGACGTCATGAGCACGCGCGCTTAGTATTTGTGAAACATGTTTTTTGCTGTTTGTGTTCTATTTTGTGTTTAAAATATATTACATCTTGGTTTCAAATAGTTCGGTTTGTTGAATCTAATTCGAATTTACTAAAAAGTATTACTTCATAATTGATTCCAAATAATATGACCATCCTCCACACATTACTGATATAAGAACTTCCTGTTGACCATGCTATAAATAAATATATCAGGCAACGTTATATCAGGCAGATATCAATGAGGTGATATGATAAAGATTAAAGCTATCTAATTTGTCAAACATAAATTATTTAAAAAAAACAGATCAGAATAGTTAATTCTGACTCGGGGATGTAAAACTCATCGTCATTTACCTACATATCAAAGAGCTGCATGCATTTGAAGTAAACACCAAATTATATCATTTCGAAGGAAGATCAATTTACATTGGAATAGATAAACATGTTTTCGTGAGAATGGTATTACAAAGTTACCACATTATGTAAAAATGTAGTCAAAAAATTGCAACACGTGTTACAGTATTCTCTACCAAATTTCATTAGTGAAAAATATAAACATTTCAAACTCCATATATAAGAAAGTTTACTTGTGTAAACATTCAAAGCTGTTAGTTGATTTTAAATAGGAAAATACATCAATATGAAGTCAGGACCTAACCGCATAAATCCAAATTAATAGTTTTATGTTATTTTCACCTATATACACTTGTCAGTTTAATTTAATTATACCACAACGTCGACCATCTATGCGAAAAATATCGATGATCTATATGGAAGTATATTCTCGTAGGAAATTAATAATATCGTACGATTTAGACAACAAATGCGACACAATTACTTTAGCAACAATTATACAATACCTTAAACATATGAACAACAAAACAACAACACTACATGTAACAACAAAAAGCACATACATGAACATTTAACAACACTTAGGTATGTGAACACTTTGGGTACTATATAAGTGACCGAACTTTAAGCTGAATACATTAACGCATCTCTAGCGCGGAGGCTTTATGTTGCCATTTTTTCAGTTTGTTTTATTTTCGCTTTGTATTATTTTATAAATATTTTAACATACTCGAATGTGTATAGAAATATGTTGTAAACTTTTATTTCCGAGAATGGATATATATGCGGCACTTTAGGATGAATGTTTCTATTTTAACTGTGTTCGGATATTACCATAGTATGTGTGAAACCAGAGGATTGAAGTATAAAGCGCACCTGTGAGACCCAATTTGTATGAGAATTGTTAACATTAATGTTACTTAACTGTTCATTTAAAATGGTATATTTACAAAACCGAGTAAATCTTTAAAAAGTATTTAATCCTTCTGATGTATCTTTCAATATACAATGGAAATCTTTCCAAATTGCTATAAAATGCAAACGTATTTGTAGAGGGTTTTATATTAAGAACCCAAATACAAAACTGTGTACCCTTTCTAAAGTATCACCTTGATCATAACCCAAAACTTCCGAACAGTAATTTATGACTGATAGAACATAAGCTTCAAACAGATGAAACATGGTATATTTTGTTATTCTTAGTAAAGTATTATATTGCATATCAGGATCGTAATAATTTTTTTCGCAAGAGTTCATAGCTAGAGCGAATGGCACACCGCTGGTAAACACAACCTCTAGGTAGTAGAGAAATTTAACGACTTGTACCTCTTGGTAATTATAAAACCATTTGTCGTTTACACCTACCTTCCCAACCTTACGAACGACCATTACTATAGTGTTTATACCCCCGGTAGCGTGGCATATAGCAGTTGCGCTGTACGTTCGTCCGTTCGGCATTCAGTTTCCCGGAGGAGATCTACGCAACGCTTTCAGATAATTATTGAGCTGATTGTTGGTATGTGATTCCACCTACATGACCTACAGATGAAGTGTGAGTTTCGTTCCGTTCCATTGATTTTGTGCGAAGTTATGGGCCTAATACTTCCAAATTTTCGATAAAATAACCAATTTCGGTAGGTTTTATACCGCAACGCTTTCATATATTTAGATGCATTTTGGTATATGAGTCTATCTTCAAGACTTATGTTATGGACCTTGGACTAAACTTTATTTTCTAAAATAGCTGCTTTGCGGCTTTAAACCGCAATAGGGGGATTGCGTTTTACAAACACATGTCTTGTTTCGATATTTTATTTTTAGATTCCATTTCTGGCAATATGAATACAATTATTAAGAATGTTGTGTAGGCCGTCTTTAGATTCCGATACTAGCACTGCGTTGTCAGCAAACAATAATTTCAAAAATCGATTTTGTCAATATTTATACCTGCATCTATATGTTCGTGCAAATGCATATCGATATCATTTAGAAAGAGAAAAAAGCAGATCGGAGAGGTTATCTCCCTACCCGACGCCCGGAATAATCCGAGGTTGCTATTTAAAGCATTAGACAATATTCCTTAAATGTTTTACACCGAGTTTAACTTCACTATAAATAAACAGTAACACGGATATTAATTTTCCGTCAATTCCTAAATGTATTAGTTTGTATCTGTTCCTATATATGAAGTCATATGCTTTCCTATAGTCCACAAAACAGCAAAACACTTTTTCTTATTGCTTATTTGTCTCTGTACCAACAAGTGTAAAATAAACACTGGGTCTATACAACCATACTTGTTTTAAATCCAAAGTGAGCATCTGTTAAAACCGAATATCCGAACTTTAATGCAATAGTAAGCAGTTTAGAGAAACATCTAGTTATTTTAATGCCCCTATAATTTTAGGTCGCATATAGGTAAACTTTTTATGAATGGGAATAATCATGTCCGATGTTCATCTAGGATGAAATGACAATAAGTTCAATATATGATTGAAAAATGTTATCAGCAAACGGATTATTAGTGGTACACATACATTCAAATATTGTCGATGGACTGTGAATTGTTGACACCAAGATTATTTATAGCTTTTTAAATTTCTGTGTCCGAAATCGGGATATCTACACATTCAAATTTCGAAGACATACCCACTATCAAACTGGCTAATAAAGTTAGAATATTCATCATTTATTTGTGTTTCGCCACCAGACATAAGAGTACTAAAATAATATCTTCATTCTTTATTAGATACGGTACATGTATATAATCTCCGGCAAAAGATTGTGGTCGCGATTTAAATATTTTCCAAAACTTTGGCGGAGACTTTCGCCTTAGATCACTCATCTAACGACAGCGGGAATTATTAAACGATTATTTTTCACTTACGACATTGATAGTTATACTATTTTTGACGATGCGAACAGCATCGTCCAAGGTATCATAACCATGATTTTTTTCACAATGGCGACCTATGTAAAAGACCGAGCCAGTCCGATTGAGATAACTCGATTTTTCAGTTACTTCTCTTTTGCATTCGCCACTGCGTAGGAAATTGATCGTCATTGATAACATTCTCCTAGAAGAGTTGTCGTTCGTGTTTCAACATTCAACACTGGCCGCCACCATGAGTCTCGATTCAAAACTTTCTTACTGCATAAATTGGCTTGTTTCGCTATTTAGAAGCTGTCATTTAGGATATATGAATTATGTATTCACTAAATCTCCGCTTATGACAACAATAGTTGGAATTCGAAGGATATATACTCGATGTGAATGAAGGACTTTCTGGATCGTAACAGCTTGACACGGCAAAACTGGCATACTGGTATTTTTAGTTATCAATATAAGTCACATTGTGCTTTATAAATTGTATTCGAGCATTTTGCGACTTATTGAATGACTATGATACCCGATATCAACATTTCATCGAGGATTTGCAGATCACCAAGCTGTCCTGAAATTCAACATTGATTTCAATACTGGTTTGTATACTCTTTCTTAGTGTTAGTACTTTTTATCATTTTAAAGTTAAATGAACTGTGTCACAGTAAAAGAGACGATTGTGGCCAGTTTGGATCTAGATCAGCCTGCAGTCGCTTGAAAGCTGTTTGCTTAAAAGCGTTTTCTGACAATAATAAATAATTTAATTGGATAATGTTTTGACTGCGCTTTTCCAGTGACCTGGCTCAAATAATAGAATTGTCATTAATCAAATTTTTTATTTCGAACATTAATCAATTGTTTTTCTTGTTCTCGGGATCAATGACTCCAGCACTTTCCTGTTGAGAATCGAATACTGCTAAAGGCGATGCTAGGGGGCTTGAGAGATGTTGCACCTTCCAGTATAGCTCGATTGTTCATTGTCGGCTCGGGTACTACGTACATGTACCCCGGGTACTCTTAAGTATACTTACATGTATCCCGGATCTGGTAAATATTCTAAAATGTACCTGGGAAATTTAACCATAAATCAGTCGTTGTCGACTATTTTTTGTAATCATTATATATATACACATCAGGGCTTAACACTAACTTTTTTTCAACTAGCCCGTTCGGGCTAGTAAATGCAGAACCTACTAGCCCTGACTAATCTTTTATGTTCCCTGACCCAAGTATTATAAAAACCTTTATATTTATCATTCAACTTGTATTTTCTTGTGCTTGGAGATGCGCAATTATGATTAAATCATTCTTATTAGCTTGCCTTACTAATGCTATTCAATTCAATATTCATCTATTTAAGACATCTTTTTGTAATCTTCACGCCATTTCTGGAGAAATTTTCTTGTTTTTTTTTAGTTCCTCACACTTTCTCTTACTTTCCTCCTTCCCTTTTCTTTTCGTATCCGAGGAACTCCCATCCCCACCCGTAAAGCCAAACTTAAACAATGACATGAACGTTAAAACCTTTTTTACATAGATTGCCGGGTTACCGTCTTACAAGAAATGGTAAGTGAATCTTAGCAAAATAACGTGTTACGGTAGTTGTAACAGTTGTACAGGATTAACCTTCTACTAAAAGCCGTGATCGACCATTAATATTAGTTTTGCTAATTGAATTGCGTAAAAAATATTGTCAAAACACTTCTAATCTAAATAAAGTCTCTATCTTCCTCTAAATGGATTTATTAATCGTCTAAAGGATGGAATAACTTTTCCATAATGACAACAAATTAAAATTATTTAAAAATCATGCAGTTACATGATTGCAATAAATAATATCAAAGCTACCCATACTATAAAGGTCATTGACAAAGCCTATGGTCAAAATGTTAACACATTGAGTGTAATCGCCCTCTCGTGCCAGCAAAAACAACACGTTGACAGATTGTCATGTTTGACAGTTCTACTTGCACTTTCATTTTGTGATATCAAACTATTAACAATTATGTGGCTGAGAAAAATATCGCCATTGCTTTTTATGCCCCCGGTAGGGTGGCCTATATCAGTTGAACTGTCAGTCAGTCAGTCAGTGTGTCAGTCTGTCCGTCCGTCCGAAAACTTTAATGGCCATAATTTTTTTAATATTGAACATAGCAACTTGATATTTGGCATACATATGTATCTCATGGAGCTGCACATTTTCACAGGGTCAAATGTCAAATATAAAGCGTCTGTCTGTCTGTCTAAAAACTTTAACATTTGCCATAACTTTTTCAATATTGGCGTGCATGCGTATCTCATAGAGCTGCACATATTGATTGGTGAAAGGTCAAGGTCATCCTTCAAGGTCAAGGTCAAAGGTCAAATTTTGCAATATTGAAGATTGCAACTCCATATTCGGCATGCATGTGTATGTCATGGAGCTGCACATTTTGAGTGGTGAAAGGTCACGGTCATCCTTCAAGGTCAAAGGTAAAATATATTGCTTTAAAGCTGCACAGCAGGGGGCATTGTGTTTACCAAACACAGCTCTTGTTTAATATATTTTCTGCACATTTCTTTAAAAAACTTACATCGATACACGATTTTCTTCGTTAATTCAATCATTCCTGACAGACTTGCGTACGTATTTCGTTTACATTTTGACGCGCGAAGGTAGGACCGCATTACCGCTTCCGAAATGTGTATTCATACTATTGCCTTCGAGGAACTTATCTGATGTTTTACGGAAAGGGCCGAAAATGTGCGAGTGTGGGTCAAGTTCCCCACAGGTACTACTTTCCCGTTCCCCCAATTATTTTTCCGTACCTAACATTTTTCGTACCCATTGTTTTTTTGTACCCAATTTTTTTTTCATCCCGAGTTTTTTATTCGTACCCAATTTTTTTCGGTCCCAATTTTTTTGTTTCCAAATATTTTTTCGTACCCAAAATTGTTTTCATACCCAAATTTTTTTCGCAAAATTTTTGTACCAAATTTTTTTTTCGTACCAACATACACAATTGTGGTGATTGTGGTGATGTAGATAAACTTAACTTGATGCTTTTATATCCATCCTCTCAAAAGCATCGTCACACCAGTACTGTCAATACTTTGATTTCTTATTATGTAGTTCCACACTCTCAGTGTCAGATACTGTGTAAACCAACCTGTAATAACCCTCATGAGCAATCAACAAATAACTGACCTTAAACGATTCTGTGCGACCGGTAAAACAATCTTAGGTGTTGACAAGACCTACAACCTGGGTGAATTTTACGTCACACGGACTGTTTACAAAGATCTTTCGGTAAAACGAAGAGATACAGGAAGTAATCCCTTAACATTTGGACCGACATTTATACATACGAATTCTTCATCCAAAACGTATTCGTCTTTTTTCACGACATTGCTGACAACCTATCCAATGTTGAAATAAAAAATATGGTCATCGGTTCAGATGAAGAAAAGTCTTTTCTAGCAGCAATAGAACGGTGCCTTCCAGAGAGTACGCATACGCTTTGTACTAGTCATTTGCGTCAAAACACGAACAAATACATGGAAGATAAGATCGGATTTCCACTGACAGTGCGGCAACAAATATGTGACGCCATTTACGGGCATTTTTTTTTGATTAACGTCATCAAATGATGACGACACTTTTGATTATCGCCTTCACCAAATAAGGAGATCAATATAATCATTCGATAACAACGTCGTAGACAAAAAGTTGCTTCCATACTTTAATGACAAACTAGTACCAACTTTAACGACTTATATTATGCAACCATACATGAAGAAAAGAATCGGATACTGATGGACGAACAATAATTGTAAATCCGCTAATCATATACTCAAGGCAGCCACGCATTGGAAACAAACAGAGATACCAAAATTTATAGAGATAATAAGCAACATAGTCGATAACGAAACTACTAAACGTTGCCGAGCTATAAGGGGCATGGGCAACTATCAACTAACAGAAAGATATGCCCATCACTACCAGCCAATTGACAATTTGTCGGCAATGTTCCAAGAAAGCAGAGATATTCGACAAAGACAATTCTTGTCTGATAAGGGGCGTGATAGGGGCGTGGTTCAATCCAATAATGGCCTGCGCACATTCTACAGTGCACCCTCATCAGGAAAAAACCCAAACCAAGTTAAAAGAAAAAGGGCAGAAAAGTCGCTCACACATGTAAAACGATTAGTGCTTGGAACAATTTAGTCACAATGAACGTTCTGTCAGTGAAATCAGACTCAACAAAACATACTCTACGTTGTTTTACAATAATAGCTTGCACTCGTATACCGTTACAATCCACTATGTTTTATTGAAGCATTTACATCAATACTATTACTGATGATAGTCATGTAGTTGTTCTTAATTAAGATTACAACGAAAAATATTGATGTTGTTTTAATATTAACATCGTTAACTCGTCTTGCATTTAATGGCTGGAAATACGGGTTTTCCTTAAATATATGTTGTATGTAATTTGCTGTTTTTAACATACTCGTTTAGGCATAACAGATAAAAGAATTGTTTTTCTCACTAACCTTCTGCAAAATGTGTAATTTTAAGAAAAACGAACAACATGCTAACGCTAATGTATGTTCAGACCTTAGCTTGTTCACATGTGTTAACAGCATACGGTTCAAGAAGAAGTAGTGAAGTAGAGCTGGTGGTAGCAGTGATGGTGATGGTAGTAGTAGCAGTAGTAGTAGTAGTAGTAGTAGAAGTAGTAGTAGTAGTAGTAGTGTAGTAGTAGTAGTAATAGAAGTAGTAGTAGTAGTAGTAGTAGTAGTAGTAGTAGTAGTAGTAGTAGTAGTAGTAGTAGTAGTAGTAGTAGTAGTAGTAGTAGTAGTAGTAGTAATAGTAGCAGCAGCAGCAGCAGCAGTAGTAGTAGTAGTAGTAGTAGTAGTAGTAGTAGTAGTAGTAGTAGTAGTAGTAGTAGTAGTAGTAGTAGTAGTAGTAGTAGTAGTAGTAGTAGAAGTAGTTATAATAATAATAGTAGCAGCAGCAGCAGCAGTAGCAGTAGTAGAAGTAGTAGTAGTAGTAGTAGTAGTAGTAGTAGTAGTAGAAGTTGTAGTAGTAGTAGTAGTAGTAGTAGTAGTAGTAGTAGTAGTAGTAGTAGTAGTAGTAGAAGTAGAGCTGGTGGTAGCAGTGATGGTGATGGTAGTAGTAGTAGTAGTATTAGTAGAAGTAGTAGTAGTAGTAGTAGTAGTAGTAGTAGTAGTAGTAGTAGTAGTAGTAGTATAAGTAGTAGTAGTAGTAGTAGTAGAGCTGGTGGTAGCAGTGATGGTGATGGTAGTAGTAGAAGTAGTAGTAGTAGTAGTAGTAGTAGTAGTAGTAGTAGTAGTAGTAGTAATAGTAGTAGTAGAAGTAGTAGTAGTAGTTGTAGTAGTAGAAGTAGTAGTAGTAGTAGTAGTAGTAGTAGTAGTAGTAGTAGTAGTAGTAGTAGTAGTAGCATTAGTAGCAGTAGTAGTAGTAGTAGTAGTAGTAGTAGTAGTAGTAGTAATAATAATAATAATAATAGTTGCAGCAGCAGCAACAGCAGTAGTAGTAGTAGTAGTAGAAGTAGTAGTAGTAGTAGTAGTAGTAGAAGTAGTAGTAGTTGTAGTAGTAGTAGTAGTAGTAGTAGTAGTAGTAGTAGTAGTAGAAGTAGTAGTAGTAGTAGTAGTAGTAGTAGTAGTAGTAGTAGTAGTAGTAGTAGTAGTAGTAGTAGTAGTAGTAGTAGTAGTAGTAGTAGTAGTAGTAGTAGTAGAAGTAGTAGTAGTAGTAGAAGAAGAAGTAGCAGCATCAGCAGCAGTAGTAGTAGTAGTAGCAGCAGCAGTAGCAGTAGGTTTAGTAATAGTAGCAGCAGCAGCAGTAGCATACGTTAGCATTAAAATTCACGTTAATTAAAAAAAAAACATTTACAAACATAGTATATTAAGAGGGATTTTTTTTTTTCATTTTAAAGTTACATTTAACTGTCAAAGTTATTTCAAAACACGGTATTTACTGTATTTACATGCGCACTTGTTTCAATTAATGCAGATATTTGACAATTTTTGAAAAAAAGGCACTCACTTTGTACAGCACTGATACTTAATACTTTATGTACATCTATTTTCTCAAGTGCTACTATGTTACTTATCTTGTTATGTCTTAACTAGGCGACAATAAGGAATTGCAGTTAAAATGCGTGATGAAAATTTGCGAATCTTTATATCAATTTAAAAGTGCTGTTCATATTAATCAAATAATCGTTGTTTTCTTGTTAGTTTTGTGAATTTTATTAGGTATATTTTTCTGTAAGAGTTTCGAGGATATGCATATATGCCTAGCTGTTCAAATATTGTTTTGCCTAATGTCGTTCAATTTCGATTCAATGTTCTGCGTCATTATTTGCGTAAATGTATTTCAGTGAAAAGGTAAAGCTAAATTATTAACTATTAAGCTATTTGTATAATGCTTTATACTGTAAATGGATTTCATTCAAACTAAAATTGTAAAACATGTAATATTCACAGTTCAGATAAGAATATTCTTCACCGTAATTAAAGGGACTTTCAACCACGATGGCGAAGAAAAGAAAAGTTGTAAAATACCGCATTTTTAACAATTATTAGTTTATATTGATTGAAATATCACGACTGGTATACTATAAGACTTGAAAAAAGTTGTTACGTTTTCATATTTTCAGTATATTCGGTAATAAATTTTACTTGGTATGTCGACGTCAGTAGATTGATCATCATCGTCACATGGTAAGCCCAGAAGGGCAAATTGTGCATGCGTAGTGAATTGTATATATTTTATATATAAAATGATCAACCTACTTGCGTTATTTATAGTGTGTATATCGTTTTGTCACCTATTTTCGCGATATACTTTCGACTTCACATCGCGAAATTTTATTACCGAATATACTGAAATTATGAACTTTTTACAAGTAATGTAATATACCAGTCGTGATATTTTAGTCAATATAAACTAATTATTGTAAATAAATACGGTATTTTACAACTTTTCTTTTCTTCGTCGTCGTGGTTGACAGTCCCTCGAACCCACTACAGCAAACATACCTCTGTTTTATTTTGAACAATTCAATATTAATAATGTTTATGCTTATTATCTCACACTTTTTTATATCAAAATACTTAGTTTTACAGATAATTTAAAGTTCGAGTGTGAACAATTCTTTGTTTTTGGATTTCATATTGGTTTATAACTCTTACATAATAATTAACATGTTATGACAGTATCTGAATATTAACTGAAATGTGATATCGCCAAGTTTCATGTTGTATCAATGTCATTGGACGATAACACTCTTGCGTCTATGTTTCATGATACAAATACACAATTTTATTATTAAATAGAATAATTGTTTTATGATGTATTTTGAATGTGTTGTGACAAAAATAATATAGATGATTTTAATTTACATAAAATGTCTTAAATCTTAATTTATGAATAAGTACACGTGAAACAAACATGTTTAGTTATTGTTTGAGAATGTACATTCGACACAATTAAAAAAAAAGTTAAACACAACTGTTTAGTAATTTTCGTATGATCAATTTTATTCCCCATTTAGATGCTTTGATATGTTGATATTTAAGCCATATTCCTTATTATTATTATAATCTGCAGTAATCAGCTAGTTCAAAGCTGCATACGTTAAGTAATAAATAATCATGCAGTTTTATTTATGATCAAGAATCGATATGCTATGTCAAAAAGTACACACACAAAAATATTAATGACTTAAGGATAACACTATCTTTTCTAAAAAAATATATTCCTGTTTGCTATGACATTTTAAAAGTGTTTCTTTTTAACGCATGCAAATAAAAATAAATATAATTATTGCCTATATGTTTGTACATTTATTTCACACATATTACTTCCAAACATTGTAATTTGTTTAACACTTATTTTGTTCTTCAATTTATGTATATTTATATATCAAGATAAGCATGTACTGTTTTATCGACAAAAACATTCTTTTTCTATTCTATTATACTCTTGTGTTTGTATATTTATCCTTTTTTAACAAAGAGAAATATGTGCGGGCGTATGTCTGCGACATTTGAAAAAAACTACTTTTCCGTACGTAGTCGGCATTGTAATGGAATTTTCGTTAATTAACAATGCAATATTTAAATAAACATTTAAACATACATTCAACAATCATTGAAATTTCATACAAATTAATGTGAGTAATACCGAGTTTTCTGCCGCATTTTATGACCGTCTTGCGGCTCTTAAGGCCCATAAATCAATATTTGGCAGGTTCACAGCGGACATTATCAGGGTTGTCTGAACAGGTTTATTGATATTGCATTAGGGAAGGCGGTGTCTTTTTTCACAAAAGAATACATTGTTTTAATCGTGGTGAATATATATTTAAATATCGGTCTTTAAATATAAAAAAGATAATAATTTTGGGTTTTCTGTAACAAAGCTTTATTACTTTGCCATTATGTAATAGCTCCAGCAAAAAAATGTTTTAATTCAAAGGCAAATTAATGTAACGCTACGTGTAAGAAAATGGGAAAAAAACATAAAAGCAATGTGCAAGCATAAATTCTCACGTATAGGTACTGGTATCCGGCGATACGTTTGATTGTCCAATTCCTTTAATTTGTTTGTACCATAAACACATAACAAGAATATACACATATAGTAATAGAAAGTTTGTAAAATCGATTCAGTAAAATGTTTCGTAACCACCACTTATCCGATAAATAACTTTAAACCAATCATGTATTTATAATGCATAATTTAGATATATATTAAATTGCTATCCATTTAATCTATAACACAAATCCACGTTTACAGTCATGCGATGTGCACATTAATTTGTTACAAAACACTTATTTTTCACACGCTATAGATAATTTTATGTGTCAATATATTGTAGTTTTTTTCAGGGATATCTGTAAAATAAAGCTATAGCTTTATACGGTTTATATATTAGATAAAAATTATTGTTATCTTTTTTTGGAAAATAATTTATAAACAATAAAAGCTATATGCATAGATTTACGCTTGTACACCAATTTAACCAGACTTTATTTAAAAACATTCAATAGGCATATCATGCGAAATAAAGTCTGTACTTGTCGGAAGACAAATTCCATATAATATATAGAATTTATATAATATTCATACAAATACAGGCTTTACAGGTTCAATTTCGGTATTGGTGGTGTGTAGCCTAAAAGCGGTGTTCTGACTGGTCGTTCATATTCGCGGATATGAATTTGGAGTTACTGAAATTCAAATGCCAATGAAAAACGCTAAATTCATTCGATCGTAACATTACACATGAGCGACGTGTATTTGTGTCACAGAACGATTTTTATATAAAAAATTAAAGGAAAATACATTTACAAAGCCGTTATGTGTTCATATCCGCAATTTTCAGTCATATCCGCGGATATGAGTCATATACGCATTTTAGTCGGACCCTTAAAACCCCATTTGCTCGCAGATTCCGGCCAGCCATCGGTTATAGTTCGTTTTATTTTTTGTCATTTGCGGGTCTTTCGTTATTTCGGTACGTATTATTTGGAGTCTTCGCACTGTGACGGGAATTTGTTGATATACCTTGTGCACTTGACTATCAAGATGTTCAATTATTTCGGGACATGTTTCTGGCAACGCGTGTCTTGACAAGCAGTCACCCACAGTGATATTTTGCCGGGTACGTGCTGTACATAGACCTGATATTTGCAAAAAGTATTCTCGATAGTCGCGGCGGTGCAGCAGCCAGTGCTTTTTCACTATTGACGACATGGTTTGTGATCGCAGTGAACGATTACTTCTCTACCGTACGTGAATTGATGATTCCTTTCAACCAAAAAAAAAAAATCGCGAGAAGTTTTTTTTTTCAATTACTGCGTAACCAATTTCCGTGTCCATTAATGATTTGCTGGCAAACGCAGTTGGTCTCTCGTCTTGCATAAGACAGCAGCCTAACCCACATTTGCTCGCGACTGTTTCCAGTATCAGTTTTTTTTAGGGTCATAATACCCTAGAACTGGCGACTGGGTGATGATGTCTTTAACCTTTGACAGGGCTATTTCCTGTGGGGCATCCCACAGGAACTCTACCTCTTCATTAAGGAGGCTCCTTATGGGGGCGGTGACCTCGGCTAAGTTTGGCGCAAATTTTGCCATGTAATTAACGAGCCCTAGCAAGGTTTCGACCTTTTCGCGGGCTGTCTGGGGTCAGCAATTTTCAGATTGCCTCAATTTTCTTCGGGTCAGCTTGTAAGCCGGTGTCAGTAATCACGTGACCAAATAATGGCACTGACTTAACCCCGATTATGCATATCAAAGGGTTGAATTTGATACCGCATTCGCGTGCTCGTATCAATACCTGTGTCAAATTTTGATCATGTTCCTTGGGGGTGCGACCCCAGACTAGAATGTCGTCAACGAGCGGGTGAATACCTAGGAGTCTCTCAAATATTTCGTTAACTTTTTGACAAAATTTGTCGCTAGAAGCAGAAATTCCGTACGGAAGGCGCAAGTAGCGGTACCTTCCAAACGGTGTTGCAAATGTGGTAAGGTACGATGATCCACACTCCAGTATGCGTGTGTTAAATCAAGTAAGCTAAAACGCGTTGCGCCTGACAATTTTGCCATAACGTCTTCAAGTGTAGACGTTGCATAATGCGGACGTCGTATCGCGTTATTGAGCTGTTTTTGATCTAGGCAGATCCGCAATTTGCCATTGGGTTTTTCAACAACCACGATTGGATTGACCCAGTCTGTCGGTTCCGATACAGGCCTTATAATTTCGTCTTTGACCATTTCCTCAAGTTCGGACTAGAGGCGAGATTTTAAGGCTTCCGGTATGCGTCTTGGTGGCGTTACCACCGGAATCGCATCTTCGCGAATGTGCAATTTACTTTTCCCGGGAGATTTCCGATACCTCTAAACAGTTCGCCGTATTCAGACATGACATATTCCTTAGTGATAGGACTGTCCGTTTGTTCATTGACCTCGTATGGTAATTTCAACAGACCTAAATCAAGCGAAGTTTGTAAACCCATCAGGGGCTGTGCGCTATTCACAATGTAAAATGTAGCCTGCGTCTCTGATGCTCGGTATTTGCATTTGAGATTTATTTTAGCCAAATACATGTTTGTTATCGCCTGAGTAGGAAGTAATTCTTGTGTCAGGGGCTTTTAATGGGGTTTTGATATTGAGCGATTCAAAATGTTTTTGAAAGATTGTGTTTACGCTTGACCCGGAATCAATTTTGAATTGTATGTTCTGCAAATTAAGACCGATGCTTACGTTTACGAATGCCTTATTGGGAGCAGAGGAGCGGGCGGACGATTGTGGTTGACTTACCGTATCTATGGAGTAGGATTGTATCCACGAATCACACGAATCATCGTCCTGTGTATTTTCACTGTCACTGTCACTTTTATCGACATCATAAACGTTTTTTGATTAACACATTCGTCTCCAATGGTTTTTCTTGTGACACCTGTTGCATGTCTCTCCCCATGCGGGGCATTGTGTCCGTTCTTTGTGCGGCGGGTTGCCGCAGCGTTCGCACCGTCGATCCCGTCCATTTCCACGATTAGGGGCTGTTTTTTGTGCTCTCCTATACGATGGTTGGTCTTGATCGGCTTTTTGCTGAACTTCCCTCTATGCTGGGTATCGATCACGTTTTCGATCTTTTCTTCCGCCACGTACGTGCCCTTTGTCACGTGAGCTAATGAAGTGTACGTCTTTTTGGTTGATCAGCGACATTTGATGTATGCAGTATTCGAAGTTTTGAGATATTTGTATCGCTTTGTCGAGCGTCAGATTTTCGCCTTCATTTATAAGCTTCTCTCGAAGTTTTTGATTGTTCACACCGAACACAATTCGATCTCGTATCATTTCATCATTCACTATTGCTGGAAATCGACAGTCAGTAATTTTAAGTTTTAGCCTTGTTATGAATTGTTCAATGTTTTCATCATTCTGGTCTTCCTTGTAGATTTGATATCTTGCAAAGACCGGATTTAATTTGGGTTTCACGTGTTTATAGAATTTGTCAAAATATGTTTTTAGTTGAGTTTTTTCTTTTTCTGTCATTACCCATGCTTGTGAAATATCTTGGCCTTTTTCGCCCACCCATATGAGCAAGAACGATTTCTGTTCCTCTTCTGATTTTTCTGTAATGGTCCAGAAAATATTAATTCGATGTGTCGTTCGATTTTCTCCCACGTGGATGGTAGGTTTGAACTGTCCCAGTGCATAACTGGTGGTGTTGTTCCAGATAGAGCCATTTTGTAATTGTCAGTAGGTTATTTATTACAAATAAATTCACTCGTTTTAAGTTATCCGATTTTTCGTAGCTACATATTTCCGTTCTGACACCATGTTTTATATTTATGACACTATTGTGTTTGTGACTTATATAAACGTCAACTCTAACGAGCATTAACTAATGTTAATAACAACACAACACGTGCTACTGCTAAGACGTTAATATAGAAGTGCGGCATCAATAAACAGGGTACAGGGTTAACGTTGGCGGGAGCCGTAGTCTGTTTAACGATATATAGTGATGGCTATAGTCTATTTCATAGTAGAACATTTAATCATAGAACAGGTTACTTGATACAAAAATGCACACCTCACACACCTTTCAACATACCATTTTACTAACCACACAGAAAAGAAACGCCCACCCATGATGGAATATCTTAACAGAGAACGCATTTTGATAATCGACGTTTTGAAAACACATTAATGTAACGGGGAACATACGTATAGTCGATCTATTAAATTCGAGTAAAGAAAGCGAACGGGTCATCTTTTTTGTGTTACATTGCTGTATATGTTTAAAAGACACATGCGTTAACATGGTCGTACTGTACCGTATACGATGATGAATTATTTTTACACGTTAACTCCAAACTGAATAAAAGATTGTTGTATTATAAAGGCTGAAGTTTTTAGATTCTACAATACCTTCATCGCATTTTCAGGTGACTTAAATAAACGATGCAAACAATAAAAAAACTAAACATTTATGGGTTGCTTGTTCGCATGTTAGAGTGTTTTATAATATTTCATTCAATATTTTAGTTTTGCAAGTGTTATTACATAAGTGCCTCACGTTTTAGTGTCCATCATTCAAACACGATTTAATTTAAATTGTAGTAGCACTTAAACATCTGATCAATTTATAGCTGCTATTTAACAGCATGTTAGTTCCGCATATAAGGGTATAGGAAAATTTTCTGTATGTGTGAAGATCATTTTGAAGATCCAAGGTTTTCTTTATTTTGAGTCACAGCTCGAAGATATTACTTTTTATATACACATATTGCATATTATGCAAGAACAGTATTGACGTTAGTTATAATAATTAAAGTGCTGTTAAGTTGCAAAAAGCATAGCAAGACACGTACGCAATATTTTTCAGAAACTATTGCATGGTCTGGTCGTATCGGATGAATGTCATATCAGATAACTGCTTCGCGCGCTCTCTCTCTCCGCGCGTTAACCCATTTATGCCTAGTGGACTCTCACATCTTTCTAAATTGGATTAATTTATTTCCTAAATTAGGGATATCTAGTATATTTATTTCTATTTTTAAAATATTTCTGAAAGAAATTCCTTTAAGCAAACAGCGCAAACCCTGATGAGACGCCGCATCATGCAGCGTCTCATCAGGGTCTACGCTGTTTGCCAAGGCCTTTTTCTAGACGCTAGGCATAAATGGGTTAATATGAATGCAGAACATCGCGTGGCCCCCGTGTCAATGCACACACTGGAATGAAGGCCATAATTGTGATGCCTGTAGTATTGCCCACAAGTATAATATGACATAGTGTAGACCTACATGATCACCCACACGTGTAGTATGTCACAGTTACTAGCCCTAAATTGTCAACACGTGACACATGAAATCAGTAGTGAAGCCCTATATTATTATCAACGCAGTAGATGATAGCCCACACGTTTAGTATGACATATTGTAGCTCTGTATGTTCTTCCACGCGTGTAGTATGGCATAGACTTAGTGTAGCCATATATCATTGACAACACGTTATATATGACCTAGTTTAGCCCTCTATAAATGCCCGCACGTTCAGTATTTCATTGTGTAGCCGAATCTCCACACCGAGTTGTCGTTCCTTTCTGTATATACAATTTGATCCAGCTATGCTGGTTCCAGTCAAATCTCTGCGCGGAGGTAGTGTGTAGCCTTTAATCATTGTAAATGAAGATCATCAATAAGCCCTTTATTATTTGTATTGTATGACAGAAATCTTGAATATCTAATGCCATTTCTTTTTCACATTGCAAATATTGCACATATAAAAAAGATTCCACTTGAACGAAATTCGTCCGTGAGCTGTGATTTTAGATATTCCAAGAATGAAGAGATTTAACTTGCAATCTCTTGCACTACGGTTACCAGGGTGCAGGTTCACTTGACTTTTTGGGGTTCCACCATTTAACTTTTACGGATTTGAACGCCGGTAAGTGGTGCTTTATTTCAAATAACTTTTTATTACAAGTTCTTGTTTTTAAAGATTTTTAACTAGTGTGTAAAAGACAGATTTTTATGCTGCTAATGCGAAATACATCAGAATTACTTCATTTAAGAAGCATGTGTTCTTGTTTAAACATTCCATTTTTAATGCCATTCTATACATAGATGTTGATGTTACTACGTTATTGTTATTGTCTGAAAGAGCGTTTGTTGACACATTGGTTTTACTGCATTCATTGTACACGGTTATATGCCACGCATCGTGAAATGTAACTGATTCCAGACGTATTCAAGGATTTATTCTTATAACTTCTAGTATCGGCACAAATTGTCTTTTATGCACTGTACATTTTTGCAAATGTAGTTCAATAACTTGAGATATTTGCAAAAATAACGTTTTTAAAGGGGCCTTTTCGCCACAGGTAGTTAGCGTGTGGCTATGATATTAATTAGTGAAAACATCATTTTAATGATAAATAATCATATTATAACGAAAAATCAACTTTTCTGGAAAAATCATTTTCACTATCAACTATATATATATAACAAGGTATTCAACTCACAATGTCCTTTCTGGAAATGTACATACTTTGCAAGATTTTTACAAATGCTGGGTCAAATTTTAAGAAAAAGCATGATACACAACTCGCGTGACCTACTCGTTGTCGATAAGACCCGCTCTAACACTGAAAACTTCACGGAATGAAGGGCATTTTCCCTTCAAAGTTGACGGCCCTCGATACCATAAATCAATGAAACATATGAAAAAACATTCTTACCGTGCTTTCTGTTACATTATGCATCAAAAATACCTGTCCAGCGCCATTTGAAACCATTGTTTACATACATTTCAACTAATCGACATTTTATACACACGAGTGATTTCATTGGTCCAATGCGAAGGCGTGTCTTTACACCTGAATATTTCATTCATGAATCGGGTCTGATCGCTGTCAAGTAGGTCACGTGAGTTGTGTATGGTGTTATTTCTTAAAATTTGACCCAGCATTTGTAGAAATATTACAAGATATGTACATTTCTAAAAAGGAAATTCGTTTCTGCGTTGAATAAGACTGTGTTCATAAAAATCGCTGCACAATTGATGAAGTTAAGGCTGTTCAAAGCGATGCATCCTGTTTTCGGGTGAATTTGAGTTGGATACCTTCTTATATATATATATATATATATATATATATATATATATATATATTTGATAGTGAATAATTTATTTTTCTAAAAAGTAGATTTTTCGTTTTCGTGAAGTTTCAGAAAAATTTTGGTGGACGTGCCACATGATGGTACGTTTTTTGTAATCCAAGATGGCGTCCAATATGGCCGCCAAAATAATTAAAAATCCAATTATCTGTTTTTCAGTCTGAATTTTCTGAAATTGAAGTGGATTCTTATTTTTTCTTAAATAAAAAATGCAAAACATTTTTTTGTTTCGCAAAATATGTAATTTTCTGTCATATTTTTTGACAAATATTAAAAAAGTATCAAAAAGGCGAAAAAGGCATAAAAATTGAAAGTGAGTGCAAACTTTCATTTCTGTTGATTGTAATTTTGTAAATTATTTCAACTTTATAGCTGTATAGTGTACGGGCATCAATATTCTTTACATTGATGCTATTTTCATCTAAAACGGACACGGCGTTGTTGTTTGATTGCCATTAAAAGGTGGGTGGGGTAAATCGGAATTCAACACACAATTAGCCCTTTTAGTGCTGCAAATTTGTTAAGCTTTATAACATCTAACTGGCCACAACTCATAAACAGAGGGTTTTATATACCAAAATGTTCGCTAGGGTCAGTAGATTTCAGCACAAGATATCATTATTTTTCTGGATTTTTTATCATTTTTGGCGGCCATCTTGGACGCCATCTTGGATTACAACAAACGTACCATCATGTGGCACGTCCACCCGAAAATTTCTGACACTTAAGACATTTAGTTAAAAAATAATATAAAAATCAGCTTTCACTCTTTTTTTGCACACGGGAGTTGCCCAGGTACTGTACTAAAAGCGTGAAAAGGTCCCTTTAAAAACCTGAAAATAATAAAGCGTTGCAACGCGAAACGATTGCATAATTTGGAGAGTTCTGTTGTTATTGTTATATTTTGTGATGCTATTGCCTATATTAAGTTTAAAATATATCACTCATTGAGTGAGCACTGATAGCTGAGTGGTGTAAGCGACAGACTTTTATTTCCGTGGTCAGTGGTTCGAGTCCAGTTGAGGGTTACTTATTTTTCTTCCTTTAATTTTATTCTTGTTTTTATTGAAGCTTTTAAGATCCAGTGTTCACATTTACCAATATAAAGAATTTAATGAAAAACTTTAATACATGCCTTAATCTGTGAAAAGGTCCATTTAACGGCGTGATTACATTCTGCCCAGCCCGTGTGTAAACCCCTAAAAAAAACGTTACTTCTGCATGGATGTTCCAGCGATTTCCGTATTGATTTACCATTCTAGTTTTTAATGGCTCGACCAATGTGATTATATTTTTGTGAACGGAAATTAATATTTGATGATTCATACGCCTATCTTAAGGTTTAAAATATGCCTTATTCTGATTGAATGTTTTTTTTTAAATCGTGCTGACCCTGTGAAAACATTTCTATTACAGCCGTGCTTCAATTGGCTCAGAGATACAAAACCACGTGCCTAAGCGACAGTGTTGATGTAATGTTGTAATAACATGAAACGGGACAGCTTATTCCTGAGTGACTTCATTTTGTCGAAGGTGAATTTGTAAATATTCGACCAATAATGGAGTTGTTGATTTAAACTGGTCGGTGATTTCGTTTATGAGGAAGTGGCAGTTTATCGATGAACTTCTAAAGTAAACATGGACCCATAATAATCAAAAATAAAATCTGGATGATATAGAAATATGTGTATCGAATCATAGAACACCGCAAAACCACTACTACTACTACTATTACTACTACTACTACTACTACTGCTACTACTACTACTACTACTACTACTACTACTACTGCTACTACTACTACTACTGCTACTACTGCTACTGCTACTGCTACTGCTACTACTACTAATACTACTATACCTACTACTACTACGACTACTACTACTACTACTACTACTACTACTACTACTACTACTACTACTACTACTACTACTACTACTACTACTACTACTACTACTACTATTACTACTACTACTACTTCTACTACTACTACTACTACTACTACTACTACTACTACTACTACTTACTACTACTGCTACTGCTACTACTAATACTACTACTGCTACTACTACTATTACTACTACTACTACTACTACTACTACTACTACTGCTACTACTGCTACTGCTACTGCTACTACTACTACTACTACTACTACTACTACTACTACTACTACTACTACTACTACTACTACTACTACTACTACTACTACTACCACTAGTACTACTACTACTACTACTTCTACTACTACTACTACTACTACTACTACTACCACTATTACTACTACTACTACTTCTACTACTACTACTACTACTACTAATACTACTACTACTACAACTACTACTACTACTACTACTACTACTACTACTACTACTACTACTACTACTACTACTACTACTTCTACTACTACTACTACTACTACTACTACTACTACTACTACTACTACTACTACTACTACTACTACTACTACTACTACTACTACT
Organism: Dreissena polymorpha; assembly: GCF_020536995.1. Lineage (NCBI taxonomy): Eukaryota > Metazoa > Mollusca > Bivalvia > Myida > Dreissenidae > Dreissena > Dreissena polymorpha. The sequence goes on along the minus strand of NC_068359.1, from coordinate 9,556,881 downwards.
ACTACTACTACTACTTCTACTACTACTACTACTACTACTACTACTACTACTACTACTACTACTACTACTACTACTACTACTACTACTACTACTACTACTACTACTACTACTACTACTACTACTACTACTACTACTACTACTACTACTACTACTACTACTACTACTACTACTACTACTACTACTACTACTACTACTGCTGCTATGACACTTTTCTATTATTGGGCACGTCTTTTCACATTTTGTATACTAACAATAACTGGTAATGGTTTAAGATCTTCAAAAAGGCAGTTGTATTTGTCAGTTTGTTCGGTAAATTAGTTTATTTATTAGCCAATCAATGAAGTGCAATTAACCGTCGATAGCCAATAAACGAGGCCAGTTTAAATACTAGTAATTAAACCATGCATGCACATATATAAGTATTGAATACACAACTATCGGTGTTTTGTTTTAAACGCTCTACGACCATGATGTGCTATGCACGCTTCTTGTCAGCTATTTTTTTGCAATCAACGTATGTTATATTATGAGTCTTGCATGTCGGAAGCCACCCGCACACAGACGGCAGAGTAACCGACTTTCGGTCAACGTTCACGAGTCATTTTTTACTCTACCGACTCTCAGAACATCGGATTTAATGCAACAATTTAATCAAACCACTGGAAGGCAGACGACAATCCATCTCCTGGGCGACGAAACATTTCCCTCAGGAAATGATACACTGGCCCATACCGGAAACTCCATTCCAAAAGTGGTTTCTTACAGGAGTAAAACCGGGACCTCCTGCCCGTGGCACTTTGTGCTGAATTATAACAAAAGACGAATGCCGCAGGTTTTAGTGGAAGCCAAATACAACTGCAAACACTGTATAGAGGGAGGCAAGACCACTCGGTGCGTCGGGATTAAGTTCTACCACAAGGTTCTGTTTCCGGACCGTTGCACTTCCGGTGAATACAGGTGCACGGAGGCTCTCGAGGGCGTCAGTGTCGGGTGCACGTGTGTAACAGGCGGTTAAAGGTAATCACTTCATATAAACGAATCTATTTGAAATTGTATACTTTTATATAATTTCTTAAACACATGCTCGAACGTGAAGTTGCATTTTCAACAATTTTTTTAAGTTCACCTACCACGAACGTCGTATATACACCAATAGATAATAAAAGAATCCGTTGACTGGCTTCAACTTGTTTACATGGGTATTTGTTCCGTCTAGCGCAGTCTCGAATAATTATAACCAATTGTTCATTTTTGTTCGTCCATGTCCTGCCAATTTTTCAAAACCATACTGAAAGAATTTCACTCCAATTTTAAATCTGATTTTATACGTGTGCAAGACTGAGTGCAACGGAAAAGAGATAAACCTCGAGCTATTCCCAATAGTCAATATCCTCCCCGTCTATTTTTCATAAAATATACATATCTTCTTACATATAACAATTGTTAAACGGTTTATGCCAGTAATAAAAAATAGTGCATGGATTCTGACATAATCATTTATATAATTGGTCGGGTTCTGTTTTTCCTCTCCATGTTTACATTCTGCCGTTACAAGTGTAGTAATTTAATTTTTAATCGGTTTTAATTGTCTTTTCTTCATACTTCGGTCGATTGTTATGTTCTGTGTATGACTGATTCGTTGTGTCTTCAAATCTGTTTTCAATTTTCCCGGCTTAAGAATTTTGGCTATCTGTTTATATTAAATATCTGATTACATGTGTATATGTTGTTGCCTTTGTTGCTTTTTAACATGTTTATTCCATGAAGACTCCTTTATAATGCGCAATCTTTTATATGTGTAAACATTGTTTTATAGAGAAACCAGAATCCAGTTTTTTCTATGGCAACGGCCTGTTTAAAATGTCAGTACAGTGTCGCCATGGGTAACTGATAGGAGTATCTGAAAGAAACACGAGTAATCATGGCTTTTATACCATACAGAGTAATAGCGCCAGAAAAGGTGTTTCTCGGGTATTACTTATGACCAAATTATATGTAGTGATTTTTAAATGACCAAGCATCCAAATTGCTCTTGCTTCTTATATTGTGCTATTTGTATATACAAATAAGCATTTAACTTAAATGAGTTTCAAGTTTAAATCAGCCTGTCTTTTTGTTCGTATGTTCAAATAATAACATGTAAATACTTTTTGATTCATCAAATTAAAAAAATAATCGGTCGTTTACGTACAAAGGTTTTTAATGTATGCGAAGTTATTTCCAATGAAAGCAGTTAAAAATAAAGTTTTAAATATTACACATTGTTATTCAGATGACATATGATTAACTTGCGTACAATCCAAGAAAAGGTATTAAATATAAAATTGAAAGCTTCTGTTTGTTATAATGGGCTCGGTTATTACTAGATTTGTGTTAAGCGTATATAGCATGTCTATCCGTAGTATCGGCCGTGTATATTTAACAATCATATACATGTAATTAATTTGTTATCGTAAATTATGCATAAAACATATAACTATTTAACTATGAAGTTAAATCAGATAAATTTCTTTAAGTGTGAATGTGATTATGTAGCCCTAAAATTGCCCATCATGACTGAATATTATGTATTTGTATAAGAATATACAAAAGAAGAAGAAATAGTTCTAAACTTAATTCAGAGAGGTCAAACCCCGATATTTTTTTATCAAATTCAATAGCGCGGTTTATAAATGATCAAATACAAATATCTGAAAGTAATCTATCGCACGCACAATGCGCTGCACATTGTGTAAGTTTACAACATCATGTTTTCACAGTTGTTTACTTCGCATTATTAACTGGCATTTGAATTGAATTCACGTGATCGAAGATATTTGAGAGGTTTGGAATGAATTCAGATGAAATAAAAACGAACGAGGAAGTGAATTGTTTTGCAGTCTTTATATGCACAATGCTACTTAAGACCCTCCACTTGACATTCTGCTATTCACTATTTTATCACCAAAGCGCGGTGTGCGACTCCAACATATCGTCAAACTTACCATTCTATGCAATCCTCGATTCTGCTGTTCACTATTTTATCACCAAAACGCGTTGTACGTCTCCAACATATCGTCAAACTCACCATTCTATGCAATCCTCGAAACATTATTTGTAAACGGTAGGATTTGCTTTACTCAGAAATAATCTTATGTAACAACGCATTGACTGCGATTCGGTATGATACTTTTGCGCACAATCGTGCAATGAGCCTAAAACTGCACCATTTGGTTATACAATGATTTACAACCATCTACAAGTATCTTCTTATACAACTGCACGAATGTTTTTGCTCAGATACAAATGAATGAAATGATAAAAACGATTCGCCTTCAATTGGAATATTGATTTAAGAATGCTTAATGAAAACATATTTCATGTTCATAATAAAGGTTACTCGAGCTGATCAGAATAATTAATAAGTAAAACTATCCAGATTCTGATGTGTTTTTTTATTTATGTTTTGATACATGCAATCTTTTGATTTTTCGATGTACATAAAAACACAAATTGAGTTGACAATTATCGATTAAACGAACATTGTCAGATCAATTTTATGAAGATCAAACTTCATATACAATTTCAAACATTCCATTATCAAACGGAGTTTCAAGGCAAAGTATATTTTATAACGAGGTTCTTAATGAATGTTGATGTTAAATAAGGAGGAAGTGAATCAATGTGCTGTAATTTGTATTTAAAGTGAAGCTTAATGAAATACTAATAATGATACATATTATAACGACAACAACAACAACAATAATAATAATAATAATAATAATAATAATAATAATAATAACAAAATAAATAATAATAATAAAAGATGAAAAAAAAGAAGAAGCATAAGAAGAAGACGACGAAGAAGAAGAAGAAGAAGAAGAAGAAGTTATACCAAAAGTTGAAAAAATATGACATTATGTCATGCAAGCAAATCTGAAAAGTTTATCGTTAACAAAACAATACCATTCATAAACATTATATCCAATCTGCTCCTATTAGCAATAGTTTAAACAACCATTTCGTAGAACATCACTTCAAACAACAGTTAACAGAGCCTTATCCGATATTTAAATATCATATTGTTATTTATATCGATTTAATCAACTTCAAGTTCGCGAATAAGTGTTTATCCAGTATATCAATGGTCCGTAAATACCGATAAAATAAACTGTTTCCAAATGTCTTATACAGATATTAACCTTGAGATAACATAACGTAACATGTCCTGATCAGAAACAAGAGCTGGAGTACATGTATCTGGTACTTTAAAATGTTTGACGATATCAGTTTTCTCTTCGTTGTCAGCATACATGTCCAACATCTTCTACTGTTCATCTGAACTGCTTTCATTTCCCTGGTATCTTTCTCATATGTGCGTAATTCAGACTGAACAAGGTATTTTATGGCTCTTAACACTGCGTCAAGTCATTGTTTGTTGAGCAGGGAGCCAACTGTGTATTAATGCCTCAGCGTGCTCTCTGGCTGGTCCCCTGCTTGGCATGCTGACCATAGTCTACCCGTTCTTAGTTTGATTCCTTCTCCTCGGGTGTTTCCATCTAGTGAGTCGGTCTCTCTGAGTCAGCGGCCTTATTACCCTTGTACTCCGCTAGATAAGAATACAGAGGCAGCTACAACGTCCCTTAACCCATTTATGCTTAGTGGACTCTCCCATCCTTCGAAAATGGATCAATCTATTTCCAAAATTAGAGATGTCTAGTATCATTATTTCTATATTTAGAATATATCTTACAGACATTCCTTTCAGCAAACAGCGCAGACCCTGATGAGACGCCGCATCATGCGGCGTCTCATTTGGATCTACCCTGTTTGCCAAGGCCATTTTTTCTAGACGCTAGGCATAAATGGGTTAGTTACTTACGAGCTCCGAATATTTCCCACACGTCATGATTGATGGTTGTTGTGAATCTAAACCGTTGTCATACCCGGCAATTGCCTGCCAATTTTAATCATACACACACACATTTTCTGAAGGTTTTAAAATATACGTAGCTGTTTTTTTGGTACATGAATCAATCGTATAGCGATTGCTTCATTTTGCTGACTTTATATTTCAACGTGAAATGTAGTTTGAAACGACCATACAAATGTATTATTACCGCGATTAGAATGAGACATCGTATAGCTCCAGCAATGGAAAAACATTGCAAAAGTACGATCAATTATTTACATTTTATTGTTGAAGAGTAGAATTGAGTCATATTTCTAAGAAACTCACCGATACAAATGCTGTTGTATTGTTTGTATATTACTGACACATAAATAAAAAGAACGTTTATTATGTATGAGTTAGTATGAGTGTATAAGTATATTATATATTAAACTATGAAACCTCCAAGAGAAGAGCACAATCCTTGACATTTGCCGCCATCGGTTCGATGTGGTCAATTGTGGTTTCCAAGGAAACGGCCCCCGTGTACGGTACGAGCCCGTATTTGGGTTTGAGTCCAACAATGCCAACCCAGGAGGCCGGGATTCTTATCGACCCGCCCTGATCACCTCTAATGGCCATGTCCACGTCGCCGTTCTTGTTCTGCAAGTATCGTTGGACACGTGTATTACTGCAAGTATCATCGGACACGTGTATTACTGCAAGCATCGGTGGACACGTGTATTACTGCAAGTATCGGTGGACACGTGTATTACTGCAAGTGTCGGTGGACACGTGTATTACTGCAAGAATCGGTGGACACTTGTATTACTGCAAGTATCGGTGGACACGTGTATTACCACGTTGTAGTCTGATGAGAGACCATATCTTTACATACAAACTACCAACCCGTACAACATTGAAATGTGTAAGTATTGAGTACTTTATGTATTTGCAAAGTATTTTATTGATGAAGGAATTCTTGCTTTGGCAAGTATTACAATTAATGTTAGCGGGTTTCAATTTTAATACAAATTATGTAGCTGTGTCGAATATCAATGCTCATAAAACTCACCGCTACGGCGCTTCCACTGCTCGATGAGCGCTCCGGGTCAACGGGGTTCTGGGTGGTACCGGTATCGTTTGTGAAACTACTGCCACTATACCACATGTGCTTAGTGGGTCTTTCCGAGGATTCTACCGCCTGTCAACACACGTGAGACATGATGAAGCATTTATATTAAGGAGCAGAGATTGTTTTAAGTTTTACTTGTTCATTTTAAATAAATTTTACTTTATAAGAGTCTCCCGTCCGAAGCTAACAAAAACAGCTTATGCGTTTTGTCGAACAGGAATAAGTATATGCCAATTTATGTTATTCGATACTTAATAATCACTCGGTAGATCTGTGCAAGAATTAGGCAATATCACCGTCTTCAATGTGCAGAAATAAGAGGAGCCGTTTTGCGATGATAAAAAGTTATCCTCATTTTGATGCAGAAAGATATGTGATGCAGAAAAGCTTTTTTTTGCTTCTCGCGCATATTTGACTTCCGAGCAACAATCGCGAAAGAATTATATGCAGAAATTGTCAGCTCATCAAAAAATTTAATATAATTAATTGTTTCGTTCAGCTCTTTATCGACGTCTAGTATGGCGTTTATTAATGTCATCTAGTATAAACAGGTGGAATCTTCAGGTTCACAAGTATAAGAAAAATTGTGCAACATTAAAAATAAACATCATCAATCACACACTGTCGAAAAAATAGTTTATCTTTCAATTGTATAAACACACTGTTTATTCAGTATTATTATACACTTTTTAGGTTTATATTAAAGATTTATCATTCGTGCTGTTCTTTAATTTCAATGATGATCAAGACATTTTTTATGACAGACACGTAGTCGGTGCATGTGTTATTTACGTATAGTTTTCAATTATCGAGTAGATCAGTAAAAATCGCACACATGACATACCTCTGCATTATTCATGCGAAAAACACCTTTAACCCATTTATGCCTAGTGGACTCTCCTATCCTTCTAAATTGGATCAATTTATTTCCAAAATTAGGGATGTCTAGTATATTAATTTCCATATTTAGAATATTTCTTACAAACATTCTTTTTTAAGCAAACAGCGTCTGCGCTGTTTGCCAAGGCCTTTTTTTCTAGACGCAAGGCATAAATGGGTTTCATGCATGTTATAAAAATGTTCGTTTTATTCGTACACGAGTATAAATCGATTCATATTTCAGCAACAATATTGCGATCAGATAAATTTTATTACGCTCTACATAAATTAACATTCGGTTGATATTGAAGCGCTTCGATTTATTTACTTGCTCTTACATAATAACGATTTTTTATATTAAAACATGTACATAGTGAACACAATTAAACCGCTTTGAATGCTTTTATAATCATGCAGTTATAAACTTTAAAAAATATATCGACCCAACACTGCACATATTCCCCTATAACACTAATTTAATTACACGTCTCTCATAACTTTAGCTTTCAATTTTTACAAGTTCATCCATATGAGAGTATAAAATTGATTATAAACAGCGATTTTGCCCACTTTGGAAAAGAACTGGTGTCATACCAATTGTGAAAAATAAGTGCGAAAACCCTGACACTTTATAAAATTTGCGCCGTGTAATATTTAGATTGGAATAATAGGTCTTTTGTAATGCTTGTAAAAAATTGCACAAATCAGTTCAAAGATTAATTTACGTTCATTTTGGCTTGAAATGTTCAGTTTAAGTGCTCATTTTTTGTGTTCACTTTCAAATAATTCACGTTTGGGACGAAATCGACCAAATTTCCCTTCCTTTCGGGAATTTTGCAGAAGGCAATTAGGAATTCTTAAGTTTTTCCCTATTTTACGGTATGAAATGCGTCTGAATGTGTTGTTGTTAGTTATGACGTAAATGTGATGACGATATGTTAGTAAATACCACGATATTGATGTATGATTATTGTAATAATGATGAACATGATGTCGTATTATGATAACGACGATAATAATGCCCTTCGGTGCACTACTGTAAAACCATTTAATTTCGTGTGGTACGAATTATCGTGGATTTCGTTGGTCCGCTGAACCACGAATTCAAGTACAATACACAAACAGACTGTGTCTTTTACCGCAAGTTGGGATTTCAACAAATTGCGGTAAAATCATCTAATACAAGTGCATTGCCATCAGTTCATTGATTTTACTTATGGTAAGCAGCGTCATAAAATTGAATTCAAAGCAATTGTGTGCGAAAATAAAGTGTATCGCCTTAAACGATAAAACATAGAAGATAACGTAACCGTAATTTAGAATTTTAATTAAATATATGATGGCACAATTTTTGTTGATTGAACCTGTGTCATGTGATACTATTACAAACTGTAACACACTTAGGCTGACATGTTGTCAAGTAGCATTCCGAACATTATGCAAAAAAAATACTCCAGACATAGTAAGCATTTTAATCTTATCGATTTGACGACTGTTTGAAAATTTTAAAAGAACAATTTTTAATAACGGCAATGACCTGCATTGAGTATACGCGTCACCACCGAGGCGTCTATAACTGGGGTGTAGCCTTCAAGGAGCCTACTTCCATTCAGCATGGGTACGCCGGCAACGCACACATTGTCCTTGATCCCCACGCGCTTCCCCTTTAATAGACCTTCTGGCGCTCCTGGTATGTCGCATCGCCAATACCTAGAGAAGAAAAAATATGTAAAACAAAGTTTGGCTCTTGGTAGGTTCTTTTCTTTAAAAGGTGGTGTTCTGGCTTTAACGGTGTAGCCTTTTTACATCCTAGAGTAGAATGGCGTCTTGTGTTCGTGTTTTTCTGTTGTGATTTCAAGTCTCGTATGCTAGTTAAAAAACCTGGCAGAACATATCAATCGTCTCGTACGAGCGTTTAGTCACACTTACCAAGCATTGTGCTTATTATCGTTGGGTTCGGCTCTGTATCCCGGCGTCCTGGGGTATTTCACGAGCAGCATTGGAGCCACGGAGTCGCTGACCACCTGATAAGCTTCGAATGTTTTCCCCATGTGCTCTGTCAACAAAAAATCACACATATGCGTCACGGCATTAAAATTATCGCACAAATATGGCGCTGAAGCATGATACATTAACAATGGAGCGCATGTAACTACAAATGGGTTAATGTATAAACGCATCATAACTTAGTATGTGGATTTACAGTCATGCTATCATGCCCTGCACATTTGTGGATCATACGATGACATGTATGGTCTATACAAAATGTAATATATTTTTTGTACATTTTACCTGTTATTGATGTTCATTACTCACACAAATACACGCAAAACCTTCAATTTGCATATTGTGATATGTTCAGTTTCCCGAATAGAACACAATTTATGTCGCTTATCGATCTCAATTTAGTACCGGACTCATTTCGTTAATAGGTTCTCTGCTTACATGTAAAATCCTGAACATCCTGCTCCTTATCCAGACGGAGGCCCATAGAACAGCAGAAATCTCGAACCTCCTCCGCCTCCGGGCACCTGACGGCTGAGGTCTTGAACATTTCTGCAGCATTAGTTAATCAAACAGTTGTGAGCTGTGAGACGTCATCCAATCGAAAACAGCCAATAAAAAACTTGATGTGTCTAAAATGAAATGTGTGATGTAAATCTGCCTTTGGCAATTACAATTGTGCAGGCTAACAGTCTTACCAGGGTCAATAACTATTTCATTAGGTAACAATTTTACTGGGGCCAATAACAATTAAACAAAATAGCACTGTTACTGGGGTCTATAATAATCATGTAAACTAACATTCTACCTAGGGTCAATTTAAATTATGCAAGCTTACATTCTACCTAAGGTCAATAACAATTATGCAGGCTAACACTCTACCTAGGGTCAATAACAATCTTGCCAACCGACAATCTCATTGGAGTCAATAATAACAAGAAATATCTTTTAAAAAGATATACGGCGTTGATTGTGGTTGCAGTTAATGAAAGGTAAAGACTTCAATGAATGAGATCAAAGATAGCGAATGTCTTTTTCTGTGCAGTTCTTAGCTGCAGCAAACGCAGTGCGGGATACTACGCGGAGTTTTCGCGGTTTAGTTTACATTATTACATATTGCTGGTCATAAACGTATAGATACAAAACAGAAAACCAAAAGAAGAATGGAAGTGAAATTAAAACATATGAGTCAACCGGCCACACGCGAAGTATCCGTATATATTTTAAATATTTATACGCGTGTTCTTCGAACAAACCTGTTTTAGTGGTTTGTCTGGCGTTGCTTTTTGATTCGATTGTTAAAAGTATCGAGAATCATTGCGCTCATGCTTAATTCATTAGTCAATATGATAGCATAATTCTTGTTAAATTAATTAAAAAATTAATTAACATTTATCATGGTATTGTTGTAAAACACATTAAGAATCTATTATTGACATACCATATGATATCGCTGGATATCTTTATTTAACATCTATCTGGTCTAAAGAAAATTCCAGTTCACCTAGTTCACGCTATAGCGTCTTTATTATGTAACGATTATTTTCCTGGCCTCGAACTCCGATCAGCACATAGGGTAGCGACGCAGCGATGACCTGTATGTAAACTCTGACATTCACACACAGTGGCCGCAAATTGACCCGATATACCTCGCGAGTTGAAATGCATTGCATTAAAGTGAGTCTTCGCTTCCACTGCTCTCTATACTTTAACATGTGAACATGTTGACAGGAATATGGATGTTAGTACTAAATATGAGAAAATAGCCTTTAAGTGCAAACGTTCTCGCGCTGAAAATCTTCTGAAAATAAAAGGTGAACGCACAAACTGTATTGATGTCGAGATTGAGTGTAAAACTGTTCTATCTATTAAGCCTTTTCGTTAGATATAAAATTGTTTCATGCTGAACACGCAGTAAAACAGTGTTACAAAGACGCGGACATGTTTCCAATGTTCAGGTCGTATTCTCAAATCAGCCAATGCAGTCAATGAAGTGTATTCATCTGTACTTGGCCGCAGGAAGTTTTATTTGAATTATATTGGACGCTAACAAAGGTCAGGCTAAGGTGAAAAGCTGGCTTAATACAGCTTACGCCGAAAAAGTTCGCACGCTAACACTCTATCTGGGCTTTATGCAGATTTCGCAATTGTCTGGCGTTGCTATTTGATTCGATTTTTAGTCAGACTAATCATTAACAATTTTACAAGTCATCAATCTCACAGGGGTCAATAACAATTTTGCAAGTTATCAATCTCACTGGGGTCAATAACTATATCGCATATTTACAAATCTAATTGGGGTCAATAACAATTTTGCAAGTTAACCGATTAATTTGGGGTCAATAACAATTTCACAAGTTAACAATCTAACTAGGGTCATTTATAATTTCGCAAGTTAACAATCGAACTGGGGTGAAAAACAATTTCGCAAGTTAACAATCTCATTGGGGTCAATAACAATTACGCAGGCTTTCTTTAATGCATGGGGTCGTTTTACAAGTCTGTGTATGATTATATTTGCTTTGAAGATATTTGCGTATGTCGTTGATCGCGACCTCAATCACGCATACATTTTAAAAAGCCTCTCGAGTCATTTAGCAATGTCAAAACACACTTGTAGTTATAACCCTACTAAGCACAGAATGCGTAACTCCCTATACCTAAATTATCCAAACCCCACCCTGAGCACCTACACTCTTGCTAAATTATTATAACTAAAGACCAACATACGAATTATTATTATATCTCTTTCAATGAAAACATTAGTTTATGTGTGACTTGCAAGGTACAACAAGTGAATTACACGGAGACATTATGTCGATAAACTGAATACATAATTGTACATTTAACTTAAATGTTAAATTGAAATGCATTTTCGCAATCGTGATACATCGACTATTTAAGGAAAATCCTTGCGGAGGAATCCGGAGATAGCCGATGTATCGCAATTGCCTGAGAATCGTGACTTATCGGCTATCTCCGGACTCCTTCGTAAGATAGGCAGATTTAAGCAATAATTCGTCTGCTGATCCAGAGTGAATTGCCTACACAATCTTATACGCAGTGGTCTCTCTTATTTTAGGAAAGTAACTGCTGTGAGGAGTTTGTTGCCTACAATGACCGGATCATTTAGTATAATGTAACTTCTAACTGATTTTGCCACTCTGGATTAGCAGACGATTTGTTGCTTAAATTTATTGCTTAGGGGACGGGTTAGGGTTCAGGTATGGGTTAAGGCTAACTCGTACCCAAAGCCGACTCCTAACCTTAACCCTAACCCTTACCCTAACCCTCTAACCCCCCCCCATGCGCATTACAATACCATGCCTCGCTCGTTGTCGTTGTCCGCTTCCATTCCTTGGCATACAACGCGTGTTGAGTCGTGGGTAATTTTCATAAAGTGATTGCATCGGTACGGTAAATATACTTGAACGTACCCGGTTGAGATAAGACTGTATTCCCGCCCAAAATCCGATGTCGTAAAACGAGCTACCGATTACCGTACTGCAAAACGATATTTTTTATTGCTTAACTTAAACAAACTTCTTTTAAAAAAAAAAAACTGCATCAACATGCTTTTGGAGTATGAGTTTCGATAATATAGAGGCCATTTAACAGACAATTGACATAAATGTCAACATTATTGATTTAAAAATAGCCGACAACGACCGATTAAGCGTTAAAATTCCCGGATACATTTGAGTATATTTACCATACCCGGAGTACATGTAAGTATACATAAGAGTACCCGGGGCGCACAGATATGTGTATATGCCATTGTCTATTTCACTTATAATTTGAATTAAAACAGCATAAAATGCATGATTAAAAAGATTATTCTTAACTGTATAGGTATCTAAAAATGTTAAGTAACAGGAATACAAAATGCTTTATTTCTACCACAAGCAAGCCTACTGCTCATAAATGGGTACTGTTATGCACGTTACACTGTTTTTGATGCTCATTAAATGTGCATTTACTACACTTTAGTGTTTGTCTGACTTTTTTTTCTAAAATACTTAAAATGCACTTCATCATACTTATTTTATTTGTTAAAGCGAGATTATACGATTTTGTCAAATATTTATGAATTAATATAAAATGTGTAAAAAACGTATTATATGTTAATCTTTTATTAATAGGTATGTGTTAAACAATTTTAACAAATAGTGTTACACATCATTGTGTTTCTGTTTCATCTGACACAAGTAATTATATAATATTTAATATAGCAATGCATTGTCTTTTTTTCAGAATTCCTGGTGCTGCCATTCCTAATCAACCGTCATGTCAGAATTCAGGATAAGAATTCAGATTACTGGCTGCATATCCAATCGTAAGTGTTTTTCCTGTTCAATTTAACTGCTAGTTCATAAATAAAATTTTGTTTCAGATGGAAATAATATTACTTTGAACATTTTCTTAAATACTAGGTTGTATCACATTTGTATTGGGTGGGTGGGGCAGTTGTACATGTTTTGGATAAGTTTTTTTTTAATTACTAACCAAATAAGTTTTTTTTAACATTTATACTTGTTTTGTTGTACATTATTTCAACTGTGATATTGAATCACATGCAAATTTGCAATTAAAAAAATAAACTTTTTATTGTCTATTTCAGGAATTTTTGGGACGTGCGTTGGTGGGGGGTAACGTGTTTCAGACCAGAATCCTGCCGGACCATCCAATTGCAAGGACATCAAACATAGCTAAATTGTATCTGTAATGAATAATTATAATTTTGGATAAAAAATGTGTTCTTAAATCATTATTTTAAACAAATTATTCATCCAGGTGGACTTTTTGGAAAAAAATGAAAAATGACAATTTTTACACAAGGGATTTTTCAATGTTTCCGCATTCACTAACAATGCTTTAGACAATTTAATACAGACAAACCATACATATTTGGTAATGGTTTTCTAGTATCTATCAGAAAATGTATAATTTAACTGGGTTTATGCCAATTTTCAAAATCAGTGGTTATTGCTATGTACAGTCGAATTCGACAGCATGTATATCATGCATGTACGATGTGAATCTTAATTTAGTTTTAGTGCAAATTCTTTCATACGACATAAAGACAAATTTTCGTTTTACGGATCATTTTAATTTCCTGCATCGATATCTATTCATTCGACACACGAACACTAACTCCGATCCTTATAAAAAGACAAATGCTTCGGTTATTGTAGGAAAATATTTACGAAATATGTTCGTCACAATCGGCTCGGGGTGCTAATTTGTCTTTGCTGCATTTTATAAAATTCGTCTTCAATGTATGATTTCCTTGCATTTTTTGTTTTAATGTAATATATCTTATCAATATATTACATTTTAACAAATATAAAAATCGTTTAATCTCCTTTTAAGCATACTTTTCAAGAGGATAAATGCTCAATAACACACTGGAGTGTATTAATGCGTGAAAAATACAGAAATATACAAAAATATGTTAAGTGTTTCTTGTCTGCATTTTCAAGTGTATTAACTGCGAATTAAACGCAGAAAAAATACTACGATAACACTGTAACATTTAATGTGCATTAAAAAACGTTCTTATAAAAAATACTTAAGTGATACGGAAATCATCTTGTAATATCTTTTTTAAATATAATAATACCCTTTACTATAAATTTTGTTTTGATATGCGACACTTCAATGACATTGGTATCACAAACAAGATATATAATTTATGCCCATAAGCTTTTTTTGATTAGAGTGTTACTGGTATGAATCATGTATTCTGTTGAACAAAGTGTATGTGCCAGTTCATTTTTGTGGTATAAAATAACAAGAACAATTCAATTGAAATAATTAGCTACATAGCTTTTTTTAATTCACATTTCTATCCTTGTTACGAAATTATATATTGCAAATTCGCAGATTTGACCAAAAACTCTGAACCCTAGTTACCCCTTACTGATATTAAATCAAATTCCAGATGTGAATTGCTCTTTGGCGAATCATTGTTGGTTACAGTATTTAACTGAATTCATCCAAGTTGTGGTTAATATTGTTTATAATTTATGTCTTGTACAAAGTTTAACATGATTGTTTCATCAATTAAAAAAAAGATCCGTGCATCATAACATTCAACGTACACATATGTAAAATCAAAATGGTGGTCAAATATAATTTGATACTATGACTTGAAACTGAGAATAAATAATAGGAAACATATGTGTTTAAATATATAGTTAAATGCATGAGTCACTTAAGTGGTGTCATATTGCAATTTAAAGCCTATAATTAACCCAAACTATGTGAATTTGATGTTTATTTAAATTTTGCAATATCCTTTTGTGATTAAAAAAATATAAATAAATATAGAAATGTACCGTAATTTAATTATGTTAAATGATAATACATGAGCTGGTTGGATTCGCATGCATATACTATTAGCAACATGTTTTATGCAGATGACAGTAGCACAAAAGGTGTTACTCATTATTGTAGTAAATCAGTAACGAACTAAACAGGAAAGAATCGTCAATTGTAATATTTATGAATTATAAAAACGATTGTACTGTCATATTGGATATGGTTTCTATTTAGCTACAAGGTCCCTTTCTGATCCCTGTGCTACCTATTTTGAGTTTTCAAAAGCATCTTTAAAGAATATCTAAATTTCAAAAAAGAGAGCCAAATAAGCCTCTTTGATTTTGGGCTGAATAAGCCTGTAACCGAATCGACCCAGGTTTGAGTCCGAGACTAAATGTCTATACCATATCGTACTGCTGTGTTGTTTTTGCCGTGGTCACCGCATCGCACTGTTTGGGTTGTTCATGCCTTTTATACCATATCGTACTGCTGGTTTTTTTTGCCGTGGTCGTTATATCGCATTGTTCAGTTTTTAAGACCGAGGTCATCACAACGCACTGTTGGGCTGTTAAGGCCGTGGCCACCATATTGCACTGTTAAGTTGTTCAGGCCTTTGTCACCGTATTACACTGCTGGGTTTGTTTAGGCCGTGGTCACCATTTCGCATTGTTGTGTTGTTAAGGCCGTGGTCACAATATTGGATTGTTGAGTTTGTTTAAGCGTGGTCACCATTTCGCATTGTTGTGTTGTTTAGGCCGTGGTCACAATATTGCTCTGTTGGGTTGTTTAAGCCGTGGGCACCATTTCGCACTGTTGCGTTGTTTAAGCCGTGTTTACCGCATCGCACTGTTAGGTTTTCCAGGCCGTGTTCACCTAATTGCACTGTTGGGTTGTTTAGGCCATTGACACCCCATCGCACTTTTGAGTTGTTCAGGCTGTGGTTACCTTATTGCACTGTTTGGGTTGTTAAAGCCGTGGTCATAACATCGCACTGTTGAGTTGTTCAGGCCATTGTCATCTTATTGCACTGTTGAGTTGTTTAGGCCGATGACACTATATTGCACTCTTGGTTTGTTTAGGCCGTGGTCACCACATCGCACTGCTGATTTGTTTAGGCCGTGGTCATCACATCGCATTGTTTGGTTGAATAGGCCGCGATTACCACATCTCACTGTTGAGTCGTTAATGCCGTGGTCAACACATCGCATGTGTGGGTTGTCGAGGCCGTGATTACCACATCGCACTGTTAAGTTGGTCTTCATATCGCATTAATAGGTAGTTTGGACAGTGTTTAGGCCTATATCACAAAATCAAACTGTTGAGTTGTTTGGGACGTGATCACAGCTTCATATTGCATGTTGGGTTGTTTAGGCCGTGGTCACCATATCACACTGTTGAGTTGTTTAAGCCGTTGTAACTAAATCGCACTGTTGAAATGATAAGGCCCTGTCCAGCACATCGCATTGTTGAGTTGATCAGGCCATGGTCACCTTATTGCACTGTTGAGTTGTTTAGGCCGATGACACCTTATTGCACTGTTGAGTTATTTAGGCCGATGACACCTTATTGCACTTTTGGATTGTTTAGGCCGTGGTCACCACATCGCACTGCTGATTTGTTTAGGCCGTGGTCATCACATCGCATTGTTTGGTTGTTTAGATCGTGATTACCGCATCTTACTTTTGAGTCGTTAATGCTGTGGTCAACACATCGCACATGTGGGTTGTCGAGGCCGTGATTACCACATTGCACCGTTAAGTTGGTCATCATATCGCATTAATATGTTGTTTGGGCGGTGTTTAGGGCTAGATCACAAAATCAAACTGTTGAGTTGTTTGGGCCGTGATCACAACATTATATTGAATGTTGGGTTGTTTAGGCCGTGGTCACCATATCACACTGTTGAGTTGTTTAAGCCGTGGTAACCAGATCGCACTGTTGGAATGATTAGGCCCTGTCCAACACATCGCATTGTTGGGTTGTTCAGGCCGTGGTCACAATATCGCACTGTTGAGTTGTTTATGCTGTGATCGCTTTGATATATTGTTAAAGCCGTGGTCACCACAACGCAAGGTTTGGTTGATTTATCCGTGCTCACCATATCGCACTGTTGGATTGTAAATGCCTTGATCACAATATCGCAATAATATGTTGTTTAGGCCGTGGTCACCACATCGCACTGTTGAGTTGTTCAGGCCGTGGTCACCATATCGCACTGTTTGGTTGTTCAGACCGTGGCACCATATCGCATTGATAGGTTGTTTATGTCGTGGTCAACATATAGCTCTGTTGGGTTGTTTAGACCATACTCACCACATCGCACTATAGGGTTGTTCAGGACTTGGTCAAACCATCGAAATGTTGGGTTGATTATGCCGTTCTCACCACATCGCACTGTTTGCTTGTTAAGGTCGTGGTTACCATCTCGAAATGTTAGGTTGTTAAGTCCTTGGTAACCATATCTCACTGTTGTTTATGCCGTGCTCACCATCTTGCATCGTAAGGTTGTTTAGGACTTGGTTACAACATCGCACTGTTGAGTTGTTTAGGAGTTGTGTCGGCCGTGGTCACCACATCGGACTGTTGGGCAGTTCAGACATTGGATACCATATCGAACTGTTGGGTTGTTTAGGCCGTGATCGTCATATCGCATTGTTGGGTTGTTTAGGCCGTGCTCGACACATCGCACTGTAATGTTGTTAAGGTCGTGCTCACCACATCGCACTGTTAGGTTGTTTCGGCCATGCTCAGCACATCGCACTGTTAGGTTGTTTATGCCTTTGCAACGATATCGCATTGTTGGGTTGTACAAACTTTATTCACCATATCGCACGGTTAGGTTGTTTATGCCGTTGTCACCATATAGTGCTGTTGGGTCGTTTATACCGCTCTCACCTATCGCGCATTTTGATTGTTTTGGCCATGGTCACCACATCATATTGTTTGTTTCTTAAAGCCGCAGTAACCGTTTTGCATTGTTGGGTTGTTCAGCATTTATTGTTTTTTCAAGACGTGGTCACCATTTCGCATTTCGGGTAGTGGACACCACATTGCACTGTCAGGTTGTTTATGCCGTAGTCACCATATCGCATTGTTGGGTTGTTCAGGCCGTATTCACCACATCGCATTGCTGGGTTGTTCAGGCCATGATCTCCACATTGCATTTTTGTGTTGTTCAGGCCATATATACCACATTGCACTGTTGTGGTGTTAGGCCGTGGTTGTTATATCGCATTGTTGGGTGGTTATTGCCTCAGTTGAGTTGCTCACGCCGTGGTCACCAAATTGCAATGTTGGGTTGTTTTGGCCGTGGTCACTACATCGCACTGTTGAGCTGTTCAGGCCGTGGTCAACATATCGCACTGTAGGATTGTTTAGGGCGTGGTGACCACATTGCACTGATACGTTGTTAAGGCCTAGGTAACGAAATCGCACTGTTGAGTTTTAAATGCCTTGGTCACACTTTTGCACTGTTGGGTTGTTTATGTCGTGGTCACCACATCGTATTGTTCTTTTGTTAAAGCCATGAATACCCCCATCGCACTGTTGCGTTGTTCAGGCCGTGGTCACCATGTTACACTGTTGGGTTGTTAAGGCCGTGGTCACCATATCGCACCGTTGTGTTGTGTAAGCCGTGGTGACCATATCGCACTGTTGGATTGTTGAACCGTGCTTACCTCATCGAATTGTTAGGTTGTTTAGGCCGTGGTCACCATATCGCACTGTTGGGTTAGTGACAAAGCTCACCACATCGCATTGATATGGTGTTTAGGCCGTGGTTATCACACCGCATATTTGTGTTGTTTAGGCCGTGCTCGCCGTATCGCACGCTTTGGTTGTTTACGCCGTGGTCACATAGCATTGTTGAGTTGTGCTGGCCGGAATCACCATATCACACTGTCTGGTTGTTTAGGCCGTGGTGACCATTTCGCATTATTAGGTTGCCTCCACATCGCACTGTAGGGTTGTTCGGGCCATTGATACCATATCGCACTATTAGGTTTTTAAGGCCTTGCTTACCCCGACGCGATGTTGAGTTGCTCAGGCTTTGGTCACAATATAGCACAGTTAATTCGTTAAGGCCTCGCTCACCCCCTCGCAATGTTGGGTTGTTCAGGCCGTGGTCATCATATCGCATTGTTGGGTTGTTCAAGTCATGGTCGTTATATCGCCATGTTGACTTGTTGAGGTCGTTGTCGTCATATCGCATTGTTTTGTTGTTTAGGCCGTGCTGACCACATAGCACAGTTGGTTGGTCCATACCGTGATCACAACATCGCACTTTTGGGTTGTCCGTGCCGTTGTAACATCGCACTGTTAGATTGTTATGGCTGTAGTCACAATATCGCATTGTTTGGTTGTTTAGGCCGTGGTTACCATATCGCACAGTTTGTTTATTTAGGCCGTGTGAGTCATATCGCAACGTTAGGTTGTTTATGCGTTTATCATCCTATCGCATAAATAGGTTGTTTGTGACGTTGTCACCATATCGCACTGTTAGATTGTTTATGGTGTGGTCACCACATCGCATTGTTGGGTGTTAAGACCTTGTTCCAGCCGTGGTCACCACAACGCACTATTTGGTTTTTGAGGAAGTCAATACTAGGGAATGTTAGGTTGTTTAAGACGTGCTCACCACATCGCACTGTTTGGTACTTTAGGCCGTGGTCGTCATATCGCATTGTTAGGTTGTTTAGGCCTATGTCACAACATCGCACTGTGTTATTCAGGCCGTGGATACTATATCGCACTGTTGGGTTGTTTAGGTCGTCTTCATATCACATTGTTGAGTCATTTAGGACGTGGTCAACATTTCGCATCGTTTGGTTGTTTATGCCGTGGTCAGCATATTGAATTGATAGTTTGTTTTTGCCGTGGTAACCATTTCGCACTGTTAGGTTATTTCGGCAGTGCTCAACACATCGCATTGCTGTGTTGGTTAGGCCGTGCTCACCACTTCGCATGGTAAGGTTGTAAGGGATGTTGCCACCACATCGAACTGTTGGGTTGTTTATGCCGTGTTCTCCACATCGCACTGATCGGTTGTTCAGTCCGTGGATACCATATGGCACTGTTGTGTTGTTATGGCCGTTGTTGTCATATAATATTGTAATGTTGTTTAGGCCTTGCTCGCCACATAACATTGTTGGGTCGTTCAGGCCGTGATCAACAGTTTGCACTGTCGGGAATCGTATTAATTTGTTGTTTAGGCCATTACCGCATCACACTGTTATTTTGTTCATGCCGTGGTTACCGCATTGCACTGTTGGAGTGTTAAGGCTGTCGTCACCTTATCGCATTGTAGGATTGCTTAGGCCATGCAAACCATATCGTAGTTGGGTTCTTTAGGCCGTGTATACCATATCGCACGGTTTAGTTGTTCAGGCCGTGGTCACCATATCTCATTGTTGCGTTGTTAAAGCAATGGTCACCCTGTCGCATGGTTGAGTTGTTTAGTCCGTGGTCAACACATCGAATTGTTGGGTTATTTAGACCGTGCGCACCAAATCGCACGATTTGGTGTTTTAGGCAGTGATCACCACATTGCATTGTTAGTTTGTTCAGGGTGTGATCACCTCGTCGCACTGTTAGGTTGTTTAGGCCGTGCTCACCATATCGAACTGTTAGGTTGTTTAGGCCGTGGTCACCACATCGCATTGTTGTGTTGGTAAAGCGGTGGTCACGATGTCGAATTGTTGGTTTGTTTAGCCCGTGGCCAGCACATCGCAGTTTATGGTTATTTAGGACGTGGTCAACAAATCGCACTGTTGGGTGTTTGAGGCAGTGGTTACCATAACGCATTTTCGGTAATTCAGGCCTTGCTCACCAAATCGCACTGTTGGGTTGTTTCTGTCGTATTCACAATATCGCAATGTTATGTTGTTTAGGCCGTGGTCACCACATTGCAATGTTTGGTTGTTTAGGCCGTGGTCGTCATATCGCATTGTTGGGTTCTTAGCCCTTCTCGCCACATTACACACTTGGGATGTTTAGGCATTGGTAACCGTATCGAATTGCTGAGATGTTTATGCCTTGGTACCATATCTCACCTGGGGGTTGTGTAATTCGTGCTCACCACATCGCATTGTTCGGTTGTCTTCGTGTATTCAGTTCTTATCAACTTGTACAAACGTTTAACAAATAAACACTTGCCGGCTATTACAAATGCACGTTGTGTTTTATTTTTGTGCATTCAACTTAAGAGAACGCGCTGGAATAAGAATCTGAACGGGTTCAGTTTCTGCTTGGTATGTACAATCGTCTGATTCCAAGTATGCCGAAACCCGCAATGCTTCTGTATCTATTTAATGCATTTAACACTAAGGCATCGAAAGTTAAGTAAAAAACATGCATCATTTTATATGAAATGCACATCTTCAAGAGATTTATTAACAACGTAAACAACAGTAAATGTGAGTAATGGGTATTGTTTAGCAATTTGCTTTGTTTTTGTTCTTGTTTGATATCTGGCTGGCTTCATGTTGAAATCCATATGCTTGTTTATTCAGTTGACCGGTTATTTATACTTTGTTGGGTATCGTGTCGTCCGTCGTTTGGCGTGTTGTGTGTTTACCTAAAGATCGACAGGCGACATTCAATGTGTTGTGTGTTAACCTAAAGATCGACAGGTGACATTCAATGTGTTGTGTGTTAACATAAAGATTGACAGGCAATATTTAATTTGACACTTACCGGATTCCGTAATAGACGAATGGTAAGGAAGGCTGTTGTACCACTCACATATCGATCCTGATGTAATTTAGGACTCATATGAAGCGAAATTTATCGTCTGTACGTTGAACGTTTGTTTTTGCGAGTTTATGTAAGTTTACATTCATTAAATGTCGTGCGTTGTGCCAGAGTTGTTTGCGCGTTCGAAATACATCGCCACACACCCATCGTGGCTCGACATTGAACAAAGTCACGCGTCAATGAAAGAAGAAGCAATAAGGATACATGTTGCACAATGTTTCATCATGATCATCGTCAGTATCATCATCATAATGATCAGCAGCAGCATTATCATCATCATCATCATCATCATCATCATCATCATCATCATCATCATCATCATCATCATCATCATCATCATCATCATCATCATAATCATCATCATCATACACCTTAATGAAAAAATCAACAATTGTTCTTACGCCCACATGTATCGAATGTGCAACGGAGATCTACCTCACTGACACCGTTCAGTTGAAGAGTTTCGAGATGTCCGAAAACAGCAACCGACACGGCTTTATATATATATATTTATTTATTTATTTATTATTTATTTGTTTATTTATTTATTTATACAAAAATGTATTACTACAAAATAATTTGAAACTCACAAGGTTGGAAAAATGTCAAGTAATAGGTAACAATCCCATATACTTTAACAATAGTTGAAAATGAAGTTTGCCTTGCGATGGTGCAAAGGCAAAGGGCATCATGGTCAGTAATTTACAACCTCTATTACAGATTTAAAATTGCTTAACAAATAAAAACTTGTCGATTGCATACTTCGTATTCTGATCAGACAAAACATGTACTGCATTGCAGTACATGGCTGCACGCAGACAGGGCAAGGGACTTAATCTCACAACATATTTAAATGGATGCAGGACATGGGAAATAAATACTGGTATCCGACATATAGGCACATACGCAACATAAAGTTATCTTTACGTATCATATAAGAGATTTAACGTTTGCTTTTACAGAAAAAATAAATAAAGAATCAATGAGCAGCCCGTTCAATAAGACATCCCACAGGGACGTTTGCGATTGATTGGCTACAGCATTCGCCAGCCTGCAGTCAGGGATGTTTGCGATTGATTATCTACAGCATTCGCCAGCCTACATCCAACTCGTCAAAGCTTGCGATTGATTGGCTACAGCATTCGCCAGCCTTCATCCAACTCGTCAAGGCAATTAATGGCCTAAAAACCCCTAAAGGAAGAGATCTGGCTGCAGATGCCAACCATTTTGGCAAGACGTAGGGACAAATGGAGAGACTCGCCTCGAACCGGGACGTCTGGATGAAGTAGTTCCCAGACGAACTTCCCATTACTATAAAACGACACAATGGCGCGTACCATTGCATTAGGAACGTTTATGAAAATATCAATGTCGTTTTTTTACTACCGTTTTCGTACCGACGCTCTTAACGTACAAAGGATTACAAATAGGATGACCTCTTTCTGTCGAATATCATAATGAATTTTACAAACTATGTTTATTGACGACAAACATGTATGTCCTTATTCTTAGAACTTTGTCGTATTTACAGGGCAGCTCGTTGTAACGGCGAAACTTTGTCGAATTTGATTTAAAATAATTTTATTAAGAAATGTTATACACCTACAAAAATTACAATTTCTATCCTTTAAGTTTAAGCTATTGTATGAATAGTTCTAATAGACGAATGCTCCATCTATCGATCCACCCATTAATCCATCAATCCATCCAATCCATTCATCAAAACATCAATCCATATATACTAAGTCAATTAACCAATTAATTAATAAAGGTAAAAAATGAAGGTAAGCACTTAACACTTTACACATAAATAAATCGTCCATTTATTGTAAGTATTCATAAAATTACAGACAACTGCCACCGTGTCCTTCCCGACGGATCACAGACGAAATGTATCTACAATATGTGATCTGCCACATCAACAGAAATCATGGGGCCCTGTTCCTCAAAACTTAAAACTGCTGTCAAAAATACGATATAAGCTTAATTCATATGTCTGAAGTTATCACCACTTGTGTAAATACTAAGATTTTTTTAACCCATTTATGCCTAGTGGACTTTCACATCTTTCTAAATTGGATCAATTTATTTCCAAAATTAGGGATATCTAGTATATTTATTTCTATATTAAGAATATTTATAAAAGAAATTCCTTTAAAGCAAACAGCGCAGACCCTGATGAGACGCCGCATCATGCGGCGTCTCATCAGGGTCTTCGCTATTTGCCAAGGCCTTTTTTTCTACACGCTAGGCAAAAATGGGTTAATATATCCAGTTTATAATTGTAAATGCATGCGATTTTTTGTATATCTGGTATACAATGGACATGTTATTGCATTAAACTAGTATGTCGCTTTGACAACAGACAAAATAACATTGCAAGGGCCCTACATGTATTCAGTTATTTTTTTAATTTGTTTGCGAGAGAAATATAACCTGCCGCAATCAACCGGTGTTATATGAATTAAGGAATATCAAAACAACCACAAGAAATCAATCTATTGAACTAATTGCGCAGATCAACGGGTTTTATTTTAACTTTTACCTATCAGTGTCTCGTCATATAAAGAAACATTTCCTTATAAAACAGTCATACAACGTATGCATTGTGCACTTGTTGTACACTTCGTCAAATGAATCATTTGATTTCAAATAATTCGATCAAGTAATTAAATAACTTCTTCCTTATTTCGCCAAACCACTTCACGTGAACATAAGATTTTCTATATCAGTATTTGAAACACAATCGTTGTTCATTCTCGACCAAACAACCAAACCATTGACCAGCCGTTCTTTCACAGTGCTACAATGTTGGTTCCAATGACGATAGTTTTCATATTTTGTATATTTTGTGCACTAGGGCACGATGTGTATTCGAATTCGGAACAAAATAGGGCGTTGCGAAATTCGCGTTCCGTCTTTGGTAAGTAATTTAAGTTTTACTTGTAATTTTCTTTTGAAATAGTTATTTTATTCTATAAAATGGTTCAACTGTGAAATTTATTTAGTGTTATTGATCACTGACTGTTTATCAATCTGGATACATATAAATATCGGTTTACAAAATATTTAAACAAATAATCGAAAGTTAAATATTATCTTTATATTGCTTTCATATTTTAATGTTCGTAAAATGTGGTATTACTTTCCCCTCGAAAATGCAGTATAGCAAATCAATAACAGATAATGGCTTTTAAGTTTTACGCAAATATATTATATTTGTATATTGCGAGCTGTTGTCTGTGTTGTTGTTGTAATTGGTATTGTTTATAGTTGTACGTTAAAGGATATATTCTAAACTAAATATAAAACAGTTATTTGAAGCTCCGACGTTCAAAATGCGCGAATATTGAATGTTATTTATTGAATGCAATGCCAAACTTGACAAAAATGTGGCATCAACTTTGTCTTTAATTGGAATTATATCATGGTAACAATTTTAAGTGTTAGAAGTTGTAAACAATTGAAATAACGGCCTAAAATGAAACATGTAACATGTAAAACAGTTATTTCCCTGAAAATGGTCTTTAAGTAGAGGCCTCACTTGTGCTTAACATTATTAGTAAATAATTCAACGCTTAACTGAAATGTTTGGTTGTGATGTTTTTTTTCCACAACAGTGTGTCTTTACTCTATTCAAAGTATGTAAACGCCCGGCTGTGCCGTGGCTGAGGGACTGGCCACCCAGGCCAAGGATAATACACACTGACCAAGTTTGTGATGGAAAAGTGGACTGCCCCCTAGGCGATAACGAAACCTGCACCAAATGTAAGTTGCTTTTCTTGGCGTCACAATGGCCGCTTACACTATGATCACAAGTACATAACTACTGACTCAAACGATTGAGAAATTCAGCAATTGTAAGGTAAGTCCAATCTGTTATTAAACAGCACACTACCATGTTTCAGTGTAATTTGACTTAACATGGGTCTAGACATTAAACCTGGTTTTAGTCGGCTATAGAGACTCATAAGCCTCATTAAGATTTTCAAAGTAATCATCTGTGCATGTCACACTGGAACAAAATCTTGTTTCTATACAGCACACAGTGCTCAAGCATTGTTAGATTCCAACCGTATCGCTCTTATTGTATCTAAGGCTACGATTCCTTTTTGAGACTTATGCCTTATACGTAGCGTTTTGAAAAGTTACATCCCTTTTTTAAAAGTACACCATTTATTTGCATTGAAAATTGCAGACACATTTTAAACGGACATTTATTACCTAGTAAAATTAAATTGAGATAAGGAAACTATATTTGTATCATTGTTGTAATTATAAGCAGTCACCACCCGCCTCCAATTATATTCAACTTCAAATGCAGTTGATTTTGTTAAAAAAAGGATCCTTCTTTTTGTTGGTTCACCGAGTTATGCTTGATTTGTTGTTTTTTTGATGTTGGTGTTCATACAAGTCGAAGTTCATTTAAAAATATCTTCTCCTTAATGCAGCATCGTTATTTAATTGCTCATTTAAAGTTGTGAACAGTAAAGATACGCTCATTTTAGTGACTGGGTAATGGGACAATAGAGCAGAAGAATCAATGGGTTGTTCTTTTGACCATAATTTTATTTAAAAAAACACAACAGTTTTGTATTTTGATCACCAGTTCAAATTTATATAACGTATCAATTCAAATTTTAAAGCACGAATTTTATAAACCACCAATTAAAATTGCGATAACAATTGTACAAACATATCAGTCCTGCGTGTATTGAACGTTGCCTCACGCGTGTTTTTTAAGGTTTTGTCACTTTGTCAGTATCTTTGGCATATTCTGTGTAGATTGCAGCATCATAATGCAGGACAGTAAGCAAGTAATTATTGTCTCTTTTTTCATAAAAGATAATAAAAAGTGCTTACGCAGCCTTGCAATATTTGTTTGCAATAAACTCGGAGAGAATTGAGAATTACACGCATGATTGGGTTGTTATTCAGTGAAAGAGAGTGAAGGGAATAACAGAAGCTCGTGGGAAGCGGAAGTATGATCTTATAATTGAGGCCGGTAGTGAAGGTCATTAAAAAATGTAGTCAACGGTACACAAATAATAAAATCATTAAAAGTTATGTTGCAAAACAAAAAGTGAAGTTCTTCACAAAAGAGAACCTAAAGCCAATCAAGTGGACGTTTTGAAAGTCATTAAGACTGCATGCGCTGTGGATTTAAGGTTAAATCGGACAAAGGGCGTTTTAGCAGGGTACGTACTGATCAAGTTGTGGAGACTATTTAAGAGGTCTGTGATTCCCGTTCAGATGAGTCGGACTTACTGTTAAGGGAACAGTTTGATTACTATAAACGAGAATGACCTGCAGCAAACGGACGTTATCATCAATCATCTAGTGGAGATTTTCGTTACTAAAAATCTGTGCCAATACAGTCTCGAAATGACTCCAAAGCAAACGAAGAAAATCTGGTAGTCCTAACGAAGAAGATAAGTATGAAGCATTTCGAAAGACTAATTATTTACTAGAATGGTACAGTGAGGAACCAGTAACTGTTGCATTTTTAGATGAATAATTGGAGGATACCTTTGCAATCCTGATTTTTAACCATATGGCGATCACGATTTAAAAAAAGCATCTTTAAACACGCTTCAATTGCACTATTCATCTATCCAAAGGAGAACATTTGGATGATATTGCAACGATGAGATTACAAACATCGCACATATTGAGATCATATTACAAGCAAAAGTGTGAATAATTTGATGAAGAGTCCCAAAACTGCCTCTATATTAATCAAACGTGATATAAAGTCATTGAAGAATTGGTATCCAAGTAGTTAGAATTTAAAGAGTGAGTCAGCTCTATCCTTTTTTCCGAGTAGTCTGCGGATTCTACTGAAAACATTGTAAGATTAAAAAAAGACACCAGACGCAAGGTTGCGGCAGTTGGTCATGCTCTTATTGAACAAGTTGGACCACGAGCTGTAATTTCACCACTACAAGTGGGACTTGCTGTACATCATCTGTATCGTTCAAAGTTTGTTGTATAAACTCTTCACAAAATGGGATTGTGGTGTTCATATTCAGAATTTATGGGATTTGAGAAAAATGCAGCGGATTTTGAAGATCCTTATGGTCCTGCAAATTAATATAGATTTGTTGGAGATGTCTGTTTTCTTTGCCGCCGATAATGTTGACCACAATGTCATCATAATTGACGGCAAAGGTACTTTTCATTGGACGGCTGTAATTGCATCTATCATCCCTGGAAAACAGACGAACTTTCTGATTTCGCAAAACATCGACCACAGAGCTAAACACTAAAAATAAGACGAAATTTCCTATCATGGAGAAACCAATAAGCAAGGAATGCTTGCCATGAGATGACCTACCGCAATTTCTGGATTATGACACGGGGGTAGATATTTTGTGGGAGTTCTCCTTCAGCTTTAATCTGGTAACACCGAATTGACAGGGAATGATGCATATCTTGCACCAGGGATGCCAGCACCCTGAGCAATCGTCAGTCAAATTCTTGCCTATAATCAATATGTACACTGGGCACAAATCATGCATTTTATCAACATTAAACTTTGTTTGAAATCTTGCTATGAATCACAACTTTCCCACAATTGTAACGTTTGACCAAGC
This sequence comes from Dreissena polymorpha, assembly GCF_020536995.1. Classification (NCBI taxonomy): domain Eukaryota; kingdom Metazoa; phylum Mollusca; class Bivalvia; order Myida; family Dreissenidae; genus Dreissena; species Dreissena polymorpha. The sequence continues at coordinate 9,528,320 of NC_068359.1, read as the reverse complement.
TTTGAATTTGAAGGCAGCCAAACTATCATTGAGCGCCACAAAGTAGTCAACAAACATGTTATACTTCAGTTTTGAAATGGCTTTGAGCCTTAGAATCCCTCATGAAAGAAACCGGTCTCAACAACTTACTTTTGACTGTACGCGGGGAAAATGCCATTAAGCACACAATGACAAGGAAAGCTTCCAGAGTGCTTGCAGGTCCTTATTTTTGTTAATAAGTTCCAACACAGATAGCTTATAACCGACATAACACTAAAAGATCACAAGATTGAGATAATACTGGTTAATGCCGAAGAATTTTACTCATCCCTTCACCAGGACGAGACGACGCTAACAGATGCTACATGTTCTGGGAGCACGGTCAAACTCGAACAGCTACATAGAAGTAGAAACATCAACTTGCCCAGACCTCAAAGACAAGCCAATTATGGCTAAATAATCAGCGTATTGTTACCATGGAACTGATGTTAATCAAGGCGGATCGTATTGGGTATTGACTGATGCATTTGCAGGCATTGCCTAATGTTTATCCTTTTTTGCTGTATGCGGGTACTTCAATTTCCTGCAATCTGCATATTACTATATGCAGCAAGTGAGCAACCTAGAAGAAACGCACCAAAACGTTTATCGAAAGTTCATTGGTGGTTTCTAGTCTAAGAAAGGTGTATCATTACTATGGCTTAGGGGCTACGCCCCAGGCCAAAAAATAATATCATCATTTAAGGTACTACTAAGTTTTTACACCAGAAAACATATAATTAATTCTAAAAAATGTATGTTGTATAGGAATATATGAATATATTCGGAGCGCAACAGCGCATTTTGGCATCTTTAAGGCTACTTTCAAGTGTATTGGAGTTTTTGTGCTAACGCAGCACTTTCAGACTCGAATATCTCACTTATGACTTAAGTGTTTTATTTAAAATAAACATGCGACAATTTGACTACATTTGGTGCAAGCTAACCATAAAATAATTTATCCATGCCGATCGGACGCTTTAGCACGTGGGGTACGTAGCCTGCAATTTGCAAAAAATAGTAGTTGCTCTCCTGGATATGCATATGAGCCATACATTTTTTATGCCCCCGGTAGGGTGGCATAAAGCAGTTTAACTGTCCGTCAGTCCGTCCGTCCGTTTGTCAGTCCGTCCGTCCGAAAACTTTTACATTGCCAATAACTTTTGCAACTTGATATTTGGCATGCATGTGTATCTCATGGAGCTGCACATTTTGAGTGGTGAAAGGTCAATGTCAAGGTCAACCTTCAAGGTCAAAGGTAAAACAAATAAAAGGGAAGTAACAAATTTAAAGGGAGACAATTTATATTTATCATTTGGCAGGATCAGATCATTTTCGCAAGGAAAGTAATATTTTTTAAAGAGAGATAATTTCTATTTATCATTTGGCAGGTACAGATCATTTTCACAAGGGAAGTAATATTTGTTAAAGGGATAAAATATAAAATATTCGAAGCGGCGCAGTAGGGGGCATTGTATTTCTGACAAAAACATCTCTTGTTAACATTAATTTTATGTTTACCTGTTTTAAGACACCAACTCAAATGATCAAATTAAAATTCATTTAAAAATATATCGCGTTTCACCATTTGCACGTGCAAACAGATGAAACCATACATACCCCACGTGTAAAAGCGTCCGATCGTCATGGATGAATGATTTTATCGTGAGCTTGCCCAGCATGTAGTCAAATGATCACATATGAAATTTGTATTCAAAAAAAGTCTCCAAGTGTACACAATAATGTTATTCAACCGTCGAAATGTGACCGAGATCCGCATTGAAGTAAACGATGAATCACAATTTGACGGCTTAACATTGTGAAACTGGGGCATGATCAGATCTGATTCGGATGCAGAATTTGGACAAACATTGAAGAGGACATCTAGATGAAGCTTGATTAAAATTGTAAAGCATGGGGCTTATCGGTTTCAAAACAGAACAGTTTTAAAGGTGTGCCTAATATAAATCAATGTAAAACTGTTGACCCCCGGGTCGAGGTAAAATTTTGAAATTTGGGTCATAGTAAGACCAAACTGTGTTGAACACTTTAGATGATGCATAAACAAATATGAAAGCCTTTAGCATTTTTGTCCAGAAAAGAAGATTTGCAAACGTTTGCAAGGATACGACGCTTTATAGCAAATATTAAACTTCTGGGCTGGGAGGAGATTCTTTTTCATTTTTAAAATCCCGTTTTGGCCACCCGTAACATAATGTATAAAAAATGGAACGATTTGAATATTTCCATAGAGGACCACGCAAGAAACATTCATAAGAAGTTTCATCAAGTTCTGCATTGCGGTTGAATTGCAGATGCCGTTTAATGGAACAGTTCACGGACTTGCTGACTGATGGACGACATGAATCAGGGTATATAATAGCTCAAAATGATAAAATTTGTGCAGTTCATCTGCTATTTATATCCGATATTATTGAATTGCGTCCTATATTTATTGCTGGATGTTGCAAAGAATCATTAATTATTTCACACAGCTGATGAACACAATTCCGTGAATTTAAAAGTCGAAAAAGTTTGCGGAAATAAAAATGAAGATCAAGGAAATCCATGCATTCTATACAACTTTATTAATTTAAATAAAATACTCAAGCGTCTCAAACTGTACGTTTTGTATCACGTATTGCTATATTTTTTAAGCTTAAAATAACATGCCAATTATATTCAATTGTGAAGGCAGATCATGCCGAAAAAGTATAGTTTCTAATAAATCGTGGGTGATTTTTTTTATTTGTATAATACAGCTGAGTTAAACTATTTTATCTACAAAAAAGTGTGTGTATGTGTGCGTGCGTGAGTGTGTTTTCAATAAACACCGCATGCGATCATTATTAGACTGTACCCAAGTGAGATGAATATGATGGGGGAATCCTGTGTACCAAAGTGAATTGCCGTATAACAATTATTTTTGAAATTTGAAAATGATAATCAATTGGTACATAAGGTGTAATCTGTATATTATAGTTTTTAACAACACATTCACAAGATTTTTTATTTGACAATCCAGCTATAAAAAGGCGTTTTAGATTGACGGTGTGTTAAAATTATGATGCGTATGCGCAGATTTGACGTCCGACCCACCATCTCCTGCTTACAAAAGACCTAATATAACACATAACCGTTTTTAATTTTGTTTAGTTCTTTTCATTCACATTATTTTAACCAACATACTCACTGCTCATCCGTTGGCGACCGACAGTTACCCATTATTTCTGAATTATTCAAAACATTTGCTCGATGTCTGTCAATATTATTCAACTTTTTGCAAATACGACATACACCTTCATCGAAAAGATGCGAACCAGCGCATAACTGGTAGCGGTCCTTTCGACGCAATATTTCCGTGTACATTTTCTCATCGGACGCCAGTTGCATAAGATAATCTACCAACTCCTCCGTGAATTCGAAATCTTGCGTGTCAACGTAGGTTCCATCCGGCACGTTTCTGGCGAAGTCCGCACCGCCCCGAACAACAGGTATTATGTCATAGGCAAATGCTAAGAAGAACTTTTTCTGTGAAGAAGTCGATGCAGATGGAATTCTCAAAGGCTATATAGAATTTGTAGTTTGTAATAATTTTTACAATCTCTTCCCAGGTAGGTTTGTATTTGCCACAACCACCAAATATATTGACGGTTCTGATTGTTCATCTTTCCGACATAGATTTCTCTTTTACTATCTGTTTTGCAATGGCTAACGACCCACATTGCCAGCTTGGTTTTCAGATTGAAAATATCAGTGTAGTTTTTCTGCGGAATGATTAGTTTCGTTAGGAAAATTCCGAACGGCACGAAAATGGTAGCAGTTGGGCGATACGTCCAAGTCCAGTTGAAAAGTCCATGCCACTCAGGTGACAAATACTCCTGGAACATGTGCCTTGGTGTTTCAGTAGACGAAAATATTCACGCTTGATTTGGTTTACGTTCTTCTGGACTTAATGGAGGTTTGCCCAGGTCGTCCCCGGTGGAGCCCCGGTTCTTCCCGGTAGAGCCCCGGTTCATCCCGGTAGATCCCGAATCACGCACCGGGGCTCCGCCGGCATCATAGTGAGACTGGGCCTTAATACTAATTAAGAACGGTGTACATATTGTGTACGTTGTCTCACGTAGAACTTTTCGCGCTCGATTTTCGCGCTCGATCTGCGTTGTGAAATATCATATCCGGAAACTTCTTATATTTCCGAGAATGATCATGAATATTTGTTGTTGTTTTTTTCATTTTCTTTTTTCTTGAATGTCTCGCTAACGCAAAATAAAATAACATTATCTTGAAATATGTTTATAAATACCAAATTTAACGTCTTCAAAAAAGGTATCAGAAAAGAATTCTTCTTACTGTCTCCGTAGACACTCATATCTTTTCGGCCTAGACCGTCAAGTGAGGAACTTATTCTCGCATGAATATGCTTGCAAACAATAAAAACTATGTCGTAGCCTTAGCAATTTTGCTTCAATACTATTTTTTTACTACTTTTATGACACGGTGATGTTATATAGTGATGTTCTGTATTTACAAGGCGGATTTTTGAGATCTGCGAAGAACTTCTTTTATTGCGCATGAATAAAGGGATAAATCGGAGTTTTTGGGAATTTGGGTTTTGGCAGCCAGCCAATTGTGACTGTCTATTTTCTACCTTGTTCGTAGGAGCAATCAATGCTGGACTGGGCTAAGCATCGATCTTGTTATTAAGCAACTTCTGATGAGGTCTCTAAAAAGCGACCATACACGAGTGATCAATCATGGCGTTCGGAAGGGATCGCGCGACAGTCGGAAATATGAGACGCGTTCTGAGAAAACGGAGCTTAATTCATGTGCGTAAAGTGTCATCCCGGATTAGCCGTTGCAGTCCGCACATGCTAATCAGGGATGACACTTTCCGCCTTAACTGGATTTTCGTGTAGAATAGACTTCCTGTAAACGAAACATACCATAAAAGCGGAAATTGTCGTTCTTGATTAGCCTGTGCGGACTGCACAGGCTTATCTGGGACGACACATTACGCACATGCATTTAGCCCGTTTTCTCAGAACACGACTCATATATTTATAGAAGACACCCTTTATTTTGATATGTTGAAATCGCAAGCATTGTTATAATACAAAAAGTCGGTGATTAATGTATTTCTACACCTTGTGTCTTGTCGTTGCTCAAATTGGTAAAGTCATTGTTGTACGTTGATATTGTACAATTCAATTGTACAAAAATACGAGAAAACAAAACTAAAGTCATCATCTTATGAAAGTAAAGGGCATCACGATACTATTTTACCGCAAGTTTTGTGATTTATTTAGTCCTAGTATGTACATGTAAAGCGTTACATTTCCGCCAAAGATATAGTGGCAATATAAATATTGATAATAATAGAAAAATGACAAATATAATATAAAAACTGTCATTAAAGGTACGCCATTAAGCAATAGGTTGCGTGTTATTAATATGATTGATTTAAATACATTACTTATTCGTTTATCAGCGAAATTTAACCACATCACAATCACCCAGGTCTACGCACCAACAGCTGACTTCAAAGACGAGGAGATTAAACAGTTCTATGAAGAATTAGAGCGCATCATAGTCAAGGACCCCAAGAAAAATATCATCATTGTCCAAGGCGACTGAAACACCAAAGTTGGACCAAACGCATACCTAGAAAAAGGTCCGAGACAGTAGGTAGATTTGGAGTTCGCTAGAAGCCACCAACTCACCCTGGCCAACACGCTGTACCTACACAAACCGTCAATAACAGCAAAGTGGCATGTTGTTAACGGGCAGGTACAAAACAAGATTGATTTCATACTTGCGCCGCAAAGATTCAAGTCCAGCATTACCGAGGCGAACGCAGTGACTATGACTTAGTGCTCACCACCATTAAGCTGAAGTAAAGGAGCAAGCGCATCACAAAGAACCCTCGCGATAGATTTTACTTGGAGAAATTGAAAGATCAATGGATTTCATAGGTATATCAAGCTCAGATATGTATTACGTTTGCAGCCTTGAACATCATAGACAATTACATCGACACCATTAACAAAAACATCAAGGATGTCTTTCTGTCATCGGCTGAAGATGTGCTTGGTAGAGAAAGAAAAGCGAGCCATCGGTGACGACGGAAATCATGGACCTATATGACAAAAGAAGAGAGCTGAGTAATGAGAAAAACGCCAGCCTGGGCTCTAGAGCAAATCAACATAAGACGAACAAGGAGGTAAGGAAGAAGACGAGAGGCCAATAATTAATGTATTGAAGAACAAGGAACAAGGTATCATCATCGACAAAGAGATTACTGCAGGCAGAAGGCCTACACACCCTCATAAAGACGAGTCAGCCCCAAACCAATGTTGTATCAGACGCTGACGGGAATTTCCTCAACGAGAGTGCCGCAGTCCTAAACCGATGAGGTGAATACTGCAGTGACCTCTACAACTATCCGCTCCAACCGGACTCCTGTTAAACATCCTACAAGATAAGTATTGATGCAAAGCATCAAAGGGCGTCGGGAATTTCAGTGTAAAAGGCACTCAATGAAGTTACATGGAACGATTTTTTTTTCTACTGTAAATATTTATATATTGGCCGATTATTTGAAACAAAATAGAAAAAGATATTGGTATAACCATTATCTATACTTTTGTTTTATAACCCCCAAATAACCATTATTTATGATATTGTGAATAACTTCCAAATAACCATTATCTATGATTTTGTGTTGTAACCCCCAAATATTTCATTTTATTTACATTGGTTTCCTTTTTTACTGGCATCCGTGTGCAGTTTTCATTAATGGAACAGAACTGTGTAGGTTTTAAAAATATGCTTCATATTGTAAGCGTAATTTCATATTTTTCTCAACTTCAAGGGGAGATGATTCTGAACATATTCTTATGTTGCTCATTTACAATAGGGGTTGAGTACTCATTGATATGAAAACACTGTAAAAGTTTGAAAAAAAAATGAATGAAAACTGTAAATTGCATAAAGAACCTGCATTTCAAAATACTTTGAAATTCAGTAAAAAATCATAATAGATTTATTGCTCCGATATTCATCATTTTCAATAGGTTTCGAGTAATACTGATATAAAAACTCTTAAAAAGATTGGAAAGATCCAGACGAAAGTTGTGAAATCTTTTAAACCAGTGGAAATTGTTTATTTTGTCAAATTCAATAGAAAAAAAATCTGGACTTATTGTCCCGATGTTTCTCATTTTTAATGAGGTAAAATGCTCATTGATATGAAGACACTGTAAGTTTGGAAAGAATCTGATGAAAATTGTTGACATAATCAACCAAGCAGTTTTATTTTTAAATTCAAAGAGACATTTTTCTGAACTTATGGTCCAATATTGCTCATAAAGAGAGTTTTTGTTGGGTCATCATTGATAAAAAAACCTGTGCAAGTTTGGGAACAATCGGATGAAAATTTTGGACTTCGAACAACGATTTCAAAATTTCTAAAATTCTAAGGAAGATAACTATGGACGTAATGGTCGGATAATGCTAAAGGGTCCATACCACATGGATAGTGGAACGTGTCGCGCTTTGCGCTCTATATGTGGTTCTTAAAAAAAATCCGAGGAGTGCTTGACTCTGGGGAAACGGGTTGCTAGGACACAGCTCCTTCTTGATAAGCGACTGCTTCCTTTATCGCAACTCGTTGTAACAATCAATAATACGTGTCGCGCTTCGCGCTCTATATGTGGTAAAAATAGTACTTAGGGCCTATGATAGACAACCATAAAAATACATGGATAATATATGTGTTGTTTGCATTTATTTGTTAATATAAAAACACGTGTATTTTTTATAAGATATTTAAGTGATGTAAGAAATTTTAATTAACGTTGTCACCACGCGGCATCCATTTATTTTAATACAAATGTCCAATTGTAGTTACATGGATTTTAAAATGTCTACATAAAATAAAGCTTTATTATATTTCATAACCTTGACTGAAAAAGTTTTGTCAGCCGCCGAACTGTTCCGTTCATGCCGGATCCCAGGATTGAACCGGGGGCCTTTAGATGATTGTTGCGTAAACAACGTCACTCTAACGCTCTCCCAACTGAGCTATTCCGACTGACATCATTTATGTACTGCTATTTGGTAAAGTTGTGTATAGCGATCGTTATTATATGTCTATTAATAAACTAATACATTTTACGTTTTCTTACCACTACGCCTTCCAATACACTTGCATGCGCGATAGGTCGTTAAATATCGTACTACATTGATTCTCCACTAAATAAGCAAATTATAAAAAAAACACAAAATTAAAATATTGTGATTATGTTTTGTTTTATACAAAGCCAGAAAGTTTCGCGTATTTGCCCAGTCCCTGGGATCTTTCCCCTGTGATCAGTTGAGGATCAGTTATTAATTAAAACAATTAGCTTTGCATTATTGGCAATAAATGTTGTAATAAATGTAATAGGCAAAAATACATTACTTATTTACACACATTTACACAAAAATAACCACTATACAAGATATTCTTACAACAAAAATATATTCATTGATCCGTAAAATAACTTCTTCTCTAATAAGCGAAAAAAAAAGGCATTACATACTAGTCGCCGCTCTCCAGAGCGACGCCAATGGTTATGCTTTCGATAATTTATCATAAACAAGTATTCACATAATCCAAATAAATTTCAAAATTAATAAATCCATGGATAAGTACATTCCAACAATCTTACCTTACCACAAACGGCGATCTCGTTTTTATGTGCATGTGCGAATTTCAAGGGTAGGTACCAGTCGAATACGTTGTGGCCAATTTGGACACGATGTTGGATTTCTTTTTATTTTATAAACTTACACTTATTCAGATATTTTTTGTAATGTAGCATTTGGCTGGTAGGATGTAGGTGCACGTTGGCCACTGTAAGGCGGTGGTTGTAGACCTGACACTCATTCCTCGGCTTCTCCTCTTTGTGTACATCATTCGTGTACTCGTATCATTTTTTCTTGTTTGGTTGTTTAGTATATTTTTTATTCATGTTTCCCTGATTCCCTGACACAGCTCCTTCTTGATAAGCGGCTGCTTCCTTTATCGCAACTCGTTGTAACAATCAATAATACGTGTCGCGCTTCGCGCTCTATATGTGATAACGATAGTACTTAGGGCCTATGATAGAAAACCATACAAATACATGGATAATAGATGTTTTGTTTGCATTTATTTGTTAATATAAAAACACTTGTATTTTTTATAAGATATTTAAGTGATGTAAGACATTTTAATTAACGTTGTCACCACGCGGCGTCCATTTATTTTAATAAAAATGTCCAATTGTAGTTAAATGGATTTTAAAATGTCTACATACAATGAATCTTTATTGTATTTATTAACCTGACTGAAAAAATTGTCAGCCGCCGAACAGTTCCGTTCGTGCCGGAACCCAGGATTGAACCGGGGATTTTTAGATGATTGTTGCGTAAACAACTTCAGTTTAACGCTCTCCCAACTGAGCTATTCCGGCTGACATCATTTAAGTACATGTACTGTTATTTGGTAAAGTTGTGTATAGCGATCGTTATTATATGTCTATTAATAAACTAATACATTGTACGTTTTCTTACCACTTCGCCTTCCAATAAACTTGCTTGCGCGATAGGTCGTCAAATATCGTACTACATTGATTCTCCACTAAATAAGCAAATTATAAAAAACACAACATAAATATATTTTGATTATGTTTTGTTTTTATACAAAGCCAGAAAGTTTCGCGTATTTGCCCAGTCCCTGGGATCTTTCCCCTTTGATCAGTTGTGGATCAGTTATTAATTAAAACAATTAGCTTTGCATTATTGGCAATACATGTTGTAATAAATGTAATAGGCACACATGCAGTACTTATTTTCACACATTTACACAAAAATAACCACTATGCAAGATATTCTTACAACAAAAATATATTCATTGATCCGTAAAATAACTTCTCCTCTCATAAGCGAAAAAAAGGAATTTCATACTAGTCGCCGCTCTCCAGAGCGACGCCAATGGTTATGCTTTCGGTAATTTATCATAAACAACATAATCCTAATCAATTTCAAAATTAATAAATCCATGGATAAGTACATTCCAACAATCTTACCTTACCACAAACGGCGATCTCGTTTTTATGTGCATGCGCGAATTTCAAGGGTAGGTACCAGTCGAATACGTTGTGGCCAATTTGGACGCGATGTTGGATTTCTGTTTTAATTTATAAACTAACACAAAGTCTGGTGATCTTCATGTGTTCTTTGCCCCCTCAAACCTGATTATAGACACCAAAATCACCCACTTTGAGTTGATAGTATAGTTGTGAGCCTACATAGGTTTTGGCGGCAATCTTGAAAAAAAAACAAAATTCTAACCGTTAGAGTCACATGCTGAATAACGACCGTTTCAGGCTCACATACACCAGCTCATGAGAGCATACGCTAACGCTGACGTCACAGGCTATTAGCCTGGGCTGTGAGTTTGGGAGTGTTGTTTTATTTTAGGGCTCAGTATTAAGGCCATTTATTCCATTAGCCCTTTATTTGCCTCGCCCACCAGTCCATTATTCTTTTGTCTTTTTGGTTCTTTTTATTGCAGTTATAGTGTTTACATAATTCAGATATTTTTTGTAATGTCAAATTTGGCTGGTAGGATGTAGGTGCACGTTGGCCACTGTAAGGCGGTGGTAGTAGACCTGACACTCATTCCTCGGCTTCTCCTCTTTGTGTTCTTCATTCGTGTACTCGTATCATTTGTTCTTGTTTGATTGTTTTGTATATATTTTTATTGATGTTTCCCTGTTGGGAGTGGATATGCTGAAGTTGGTATTGCCACCCGGAAATAAATAGAGAATAAATAAAGATTATTATAAGTTTGTTATTAAATATTAAAAAATACATTATTTATATATTAACAATTTTGTTATTTCTATTTTCGTGCTTGGACTGATGGTGTGTTTTCATCCAAGTGTACTACTAATGGGATTGTTTACCCTCGGGTTTCAGTAATTTGTGGTTTAACAAATATCACGAAATCCCTAATATTTACACCAAGGGTCAATGATGTTAAATTCAAACTCGGTTTGAATGTTTATAGTCTCAAAGTAAGCTTCAATATCAAATCACATTTAAAAATAGTTTTGTTTTTTAAACATACTTGAATTGTAACGATGATATAAAACATAGAATTGCATTAAGTATATTCCGATTGCGTTCGCATCTTCAAAAGTAGTTAGAAGAGGTTTTAATAATATATAACTTCAAAGATCGTAAGTGTAACGTGTGTACTACTGGTATGATTGAAATTGAATGTCGTTTTCAAAGTTTTGTCTAATTTATAGACACCTTAGGTGGAATATAACCTAAAATTTGTCGTTCAATAACTTCAATAAATTTTCGAAAACATATTTAGAAAAAGTCCATTAAACGTATTCGTATAGTATCGAGATTTATCTATTGTGCAATTTTAAAGAGAAGAGATTCGACTGTTGCTCGCTAGTTGTTTAAAATTTCTTCGCCTTACATGCGAATGTTTTTGTTATATTTTCTTGTTCCTTTTAATGCTGGTTTTTTTCTTTTGAATATATTTATATCGTAGACAGTGTGTTTAATCTATATGTTATATATGTTCCTATTTGTGTGGCATGATGGTGACAATTTTGTATGAAAAAAGTATTTGTGAATATGAACGTCATCTTACTGCGTAAATGTATTTATAATAGAATTGTATTTTGCAAAAAGCATGCATTGATGATTATGCGAATAAATAAACTGTTTTAAAAACTTATTTGAATTAGCCAAGATCGTTGCTTAACTGAAAGGTTTAGAATCGATTATCTTGTATGTATTTACATTTGATTTATCATCGCATTCAAATCGTAAACACATATTTGACATTGTGAATAGTGATTATGTTAAATTTGGCGTTGTGAAAAGTAATTATGTTGAACTAAAAACTCTCTGTGTTGTATTGAACTTTTTACGGTAAACTATACCCTCATTTCTATCCGCTATATTTAACTTCTGAATCAGACAAAAACGTTCGCGATAACCTCAAAGGCTGTATTACAATTATAATTGTTAACCTCTCGATAAAATCCATATTCAAACCGATTCGATTATCTGTCTGCTCGGCGTTTTTATTCAATAAAAACTTTTAAAACGATGGCGCTGATTGGCCGAAATTTCTTATAAAGAATTCTTCTTATCACCCAAGTGTAACACGCATAAGGTCGTAAATAGGTACGCGTAGCCTCGCTAAATACTGGCGGGTAGTTGGCGGCAGGGCGAGAGATTCAGGCAGTAATAAGTTGCATCTAGTGTAGTCTAACGGTGAGCTATTTCGGCCCACTATTATTGGTAGTTCTCTGAAAAGCCGGACTTGTGAGCATGTCACTGCCGTGGGAAACTGCTGCATATTATCCCCTGTGGTGTTATTTCTAAAGCATGTCACTGCCGTTGGAAACTGCTGCATATCACCTGTTGTGTTATTTTTATCTAAATATTAATAATTATTTATGTTGTGATTTACAGCCACCGCTATGGCGATTGACATAACTGGGCGTAACCCTGCACCCTCCAGCTTCCAGTACATTATGTCAGTGTTTCTTTTATGTAGTGTGTTTTTGCTGTTTACCCATGCATTTATAACGGCAAATTTCAGTATTGTGGCTGTTTGCAGCCGAAGGCTGTAAATGGTTCTACTTCGTAGATTAACTGGCAGGGCGAGCCCATTTATCGCAGAGTCCCTTCTTTCTTATTTGTGTAGCAGTTCCTGATTTCGTCTATGCACGAGTCGTCCACTGCAGTACACTATAAATCAAAATAACACTGTTTGCCTAAGTATTATAAATAATCTTGTCCGGGAACAATTTAATGTTTGCATCTATCATTCTAATTATTTGAGGTTTTAACATGCTTAAAGATGACTAGGTATTGTCATCGGAATCCTACTGGAATAGTCCAGCAGGGTTTGTCCAGTTTTGTGGACAGAAGTTTTCTTTTTTGTATTTGTTGTTCATTCTTTATTAAGTTCCCATTTTCTTGTGTTAAGGCTGCCCTTGCAAGTGTTTGATTAGTCTTTAGTGTTGCGTTGGGCGCAGTTTAGTTACCTCCTTCACTAAAGTTCAGGATGTATAGTGTTCCATAGGTAAATATCTCATGCCGAGAACTGAAAGATACAACCGGCCCAAGGACCATTAAACAACCCGGAGATTAATGCTAGGTAAATACCGCATCAATAGAGCAGATAGAAATAACGATATACATAGTGTACATTACTAATAATAATACGAATAGAGTAGATGAACATAGTGATACTAATAGTAATAATCAGAATAGAGTAGATGAATAACACATACAAGTAGAATAGAATAAAAGATAGATAAATAAGTAAATAAGTACATATACCAATATACTCAAACCGGTGTTGGACATGGCCGACTGTTGTCTTAGAGGGTTGATCCGTGACCGCCTACCTAGGATGGGGGCCCCAAATCTGCATGTTGCGGCGTGCCTGTAGTAATGAAACAATTAGGTTGTCCCGACTTTGGGGAGTACGGGCACGGTCATAGATCCGCTAGGTCGCTGCGTCTAGGCGTAAATCGCATGGCGAAGGCGCCCTCCTTGCTTACGAAAGGGGCATTGGGTCCGAGAGATAGTCAATATACTTCCTTGGGGTGCATGGGACGGCTTGGGCGCAATGGCTTTAGAGTACGTTGCATGGCGAAGGCGCTCTCCTTGCTTACGAAAGGGGCATTGGGGTCCGAGAGATAGTCAATATACTTCCTCGGGTGCGACGGGACGTCTGTGGCGGACTGACTATGACATCCGGTGGGACGATTCCTTTGTGAGTAGGGGGTCGTCCCAAAGAGAGAAAAATGAGGGTAGTGTAGTGCCAGTGACATCCCGTGCCACGCCCCCCTGCAGAGAGGTACCCGGCTTGTGAGACGTTCATGTGACGGGACCATGCTGCCAGGGATGGAGCTCGCGACCAATCGGATGGATGCTGATGCTTGCTGGGATCGCCATTCCTGGACCACGCTCTCTTTCGAAGCAGACAGCGGACTGACCAGACGTACACGACTAGGAGATTCTTTTGTGCACGAGGTACTATAGTGTATTGCATTGTATTTGCCCCCCAGGCCCAATTTATTGCTGTTTACCCATTGATAAAAGATTATTGGCCATACGTGTAAGAACCCACTAGAGCTAACCGTTAGAATCACTTTGGTATTTTTTTATATGATAGAAAGTCCCTTGTACCCTACCAGGATCAGTTCAAATACATGTTGTATCAATTTTGTTTGTTTGTTGCTGTTTTTTTAAGGTGGGAGGGATTTCAAAGTGAAAATTATTCCGACTATAAGGCTTCATTGATATACCTTATATAATTCTTTTTCTTCTAATTTGTGTTTGTATGCATGCTTTCAATTATCGTTCAATAAATATGCTAGTATTTTAGTCCCACAGGAGTTGTCCAGTTTTCGGAGCACGTTAGAAGAGTCGTCTAGCTACGGGAACTCTGTCGGCACAGTCCTAAAAGAGTTGCCCATGATACCTATCGGCATAGTCCCACAGGAGTTGTCCGGTTTTCAGAGCACGTTAGAATAGTCGTCTAGCTACGGGAACTCTGTCGGCACAGTCATAACAGGGTTGCCCAAGAGACCTGTCGGCATAGTCCCACAGGAGTTGTCCAGTTTTCGGAGCACGTCAGAAGAGTCGTCTAGCTACGGGAACTCTGTCGGCATAGTCCTAACAGGGTTGTCCAAGAGACCTGTCGGCACAGTCCCACAGGAGTTGTCCAGTCGCCGGTTTTCCTCTGGTAACACCCAGAGGAATCAGTTTAGTGATGGCGACTCCTCGGTAAACCGCCAGAGCGGTGCGTGCGGTTACGGAGTCGCCGCGTGTGTACGCCGGAAGATCTCGAAGGATGGATCTCGGGGACCTTTCAGGCGTGGCTCTGAAGGGTGGCGACCCTCAAGTTCTCGCCGTTGGGAGCGGTCCCAGCGGTGGAAATTAGGTAAGTGTCTAAGCGAGCGTGGGGGCCTGAAGTTATCATCTAGTTAAAGGGTGGCGGTGGGTACCTTTAATAGTTCTCTGTTTTTCTTGTTTTATTTTAGTTGTGTTTCGCTCCATTTAGTGTCCGTGAAGTGTAAACTTGTTATGTGTCAAACAATTCTGTTGATAGAATCGATGTGTTTGATTAATCAGGCACGTGTCTACTTATTCGATTAGTCCCTTATTGGCCTCGCCCACCAGTCCATTGTTTGGTTATTATTTAGTAACTTTGAATATACATTATTAGACTGGTTACTCTTGGTCTCCGTGACAACGCAGGGTTGATTTCACTGTCATGACATCCGGCAACTGATACCTTTTTTCATTTTTCTGTTCATGTTTCCCTGAGTGGGAATGGAGATGTTTGGGTTGATATTGCCACCCGTAAATTTATAAAAAAAACATGATTATTGTTGTAGTGTTGTTGTTAAATAATAGAAATGCAAGCATTGACATTCTCAAGGTTATTTCGTACTTGTACTGACGGTGTGTTTTCACGCGAGTGTAATACGCCTGATGTCGTAATGGGTACACGTCGCCTCGCTGAATACTGGGGGGTAGTTGGCGGCAGGTCGAGGCATTTAGAATACTCTTATCAGATCCAGCTGTGAGCTCTTTCAGCCCACTTTTATTTATATTTCTCTGAATAACCACTCATGGACATGTCATCATTGTATATTATGACATTAGAAGATGTAAATTGTTGCATGTCAGGAACTGTGGGGAACTATTGCATGTCAGGAACCGTGGGAAACTGTTGCATGTCACCCAACGTGGTGGTAATTATAATTAAGATAAGTTTTTTAGTGAAATTTTAGTGTAACTGTTCACAGCTGAAGGCTGTCCATGGCTAAAGCTTTGTGGATTTACTGGCTGAGCGAGCCCATTAATCTCTCGGCATGAGACTGTGAACGGCAATATAAAGCAATACTTAAATGTTAGCTTTCTATTTACATTTTATTTCAGACTAGGGATCACTGACATTTTATGGAGGGTATTACACTTTAATTGGGCTATACATGCATATTAAATTATTCTTGGTGGTCGTACGAAACCGGCCAATGGGTTAAATTAGTTGTGGTATATCTTGGGTTGAGGCCCCCATTCTGTACACGTTGTGGCGTGCCTGTAGTTTTGAAACAATTAGGTTGTCCCGACTTTGGGGAGTCCGGGCACGGTCATAGATCCGCTAGGTCGCTGCGTATAGGCGTACATCGCATGGCGAAGGCGCCCTCCTTGCTTACGAAAGGGGCATTGGGTCCGAGAGATAGTCAATATACTTCCTTGGGGTGCATGGGACGGCTTAGGTGCAGTGGCTTTAGAGTACGTTGCATGGCGAAGGCTCCCTCCTTGCTTACGAAAGGGGCATTGGGGTCCGAGAGATAGTCAATATACTTCCTCGGGTGCGACGGGACGTCTGTGGCGGACTGAAAAAAGAGAAAAGTGAGGGGAGTGTAGTGCCAGTGGCATCAGGTGCCACGCCCCCCTGCAGAGTGATACCCGGCTTGCGTCGTTCATGTGACGGGACCATGCTGCATGATGTGGAGCCAATCGGATGGACGCAGATGCCTGATGGGATGACCATGCTCTCTTGCTACCCGGTCCGCGGACGAGTGCAGACGTGTTCCCTGAGGTAAGTATTGCCAGGAGGATAGATGCCCTGAAGTAAGTATTTCCAGGAGGATATATAAGTGTAAGCCTGTGACGTAAGTATTCGCTTGTGACTTAGTGTCTTGACCTGGAGGTTTAGCCTGTGCGTGGGGTAGGTATTCCCAGGAGGATCGGTGGTGTGCAGCCGACGATGACAGCAGACGAGTATTTCCCTCGAAGTGTGTACTGCCGAGGACGACGTCTGCCATCCTGACAAGGTTTACAGTCGATGCTCATGTGAGTGTATTAGTCAAGTGTCGTTGTTAGTAGTTGCTGAAATTGCAGGCAAAACCCACCG
Source organism: Dreissena polymorpha (assembly GCF_020536995.1). Taxonomy (NCBI): domain Eukaryota; kingdom Metazoa; phylum Mollusca; class Bivalvia; order Myida; family Dreissenidae; genus Dreissena; species Dreissena polymorpha. The sequence continues at coordinate 9,511,291 of NC_068359.1, read as the reverse complement.
AAGAGCTAACCTAAATAAACAGCACAGTCCAAAAGTTTAAGATTCTTTACAAAGTGGTTTTCATTAAGGTTCAATAGTTTTCTTTCAGATCCTGTCACAGACGCAGTGAGCGCTTTCATCTTCGCCCGTCAATGTCCGTTTAACTTGAAAGGTCGTTCATGAGTTATCCAACATATTATTTTTTTCTTATGTCCTCCCCCATACTTTCGGAAGGCTATATGTGTGCTTTACTTTATTTGTTATAGCTCATGTGAGGGTATTTTGCATTTTTTTATATTAATACCGACTTCATACGATTTCAGCAATACCCAAACTGTCATCGTATTCGATCGATTTGAGTTCAAAGTTCAAATGAAACCAGAAACAAAATATCAGTGTGTTCTGGTTATTATCTGAAACATAAAGCAAACAAAAATCTGTAAATTAAAAAAATACAAGTATTTCTATTTGTGATTAAAGGCAAAACTTTATTTTTTTGTATCTGTATCTGTTTCGTGATTATTAGCTTGTATGTACATGTACATACATTAATTTGTTAAAATTACGCATGCGTCACCTCTCGATAGAGAGACTATTTTGTAATCATTTCACATGAATGACTACGCAATAGAAAGTAATTGATTGAGGGAAATAAAATCATCATATCCGAATTTTTAATGAAAGCCATAATACAAAAATGATCGGGATAGTGTGTATAGCTTTGTTTTACTTTTATTTTAGCTGTCTATGACTCGTTCATACTTTCACTTAAAGCCACTTTCATGATTTAAAATGTTCTATTGTTTCAGGCAGCGAGTGCTGCTTTAGGTTGTGTGGAGTCGGAAAACGCGACGGCCATTATTGACTCTCTGAAAGAAAGACTAGAGAGGACATATATGGCCTCTCTGGAACACGTCGCCCTTAATGTGCCGCCAAGGTTACATACGCCGCTTGGCCAAGATTCACAGGACACCGGTTTAGCGTTACGTTACCAGGCGACGTTAGCAGGGGAACGTGGCTGTCACCAACGCTCGCGACGCCAAAACGAGATTAGCGAACTTTCCTCTTGCCCTTGGTACTTTGTAATGGATTTTGATCCCGATCGGATACCGTCTACTCTGGCGAGAGCCAAATGCTCTTGCGTTAAATGTCTGTCGGCGTCGACTGTGGAAGACGAAGTACCATTTAAAATAGTTCAACGCAGGGGTCGCTGTAGGGCTGTGAACAGTTATTTACCAGTGATACGGAAGTATTGCATCCCAGGTGAATATAAATATAATATCGTGCAAGAACAACTCACTGTTGGTTGTACATGTTTTACGTAGCATTGTTACGTTGTAGTTGATCTGCTATAATAAACAGTACAAGAGGACAATGATGGACACATCTTAATACTCGCTACTCACAAATACTCGTATACATGAATACTTCGTTTACCGTTCAATCATTACAAATGCAAATGTGTGAATCATACCGATGTGTGTATTTAAATATTTATTAATCGTCTTAATTTGCATTGTATGAAATATTTTTAGACGTCATACAAGTAGAAACGTTTGTACTGTATTCTGTGTTTTTGCTATTAAACACTTCACGTTACATGCCATAATAACATGCATGGCTCTTTGCACATTTTGATGTTCTCTATGTTAAAAGGGCAAATATATAATTTTATTGAATAATGTTTCAACTATTTATTGCCATCCATAGTTGAATGGATAAGGTTTATTACACAAGAAAGACATTAAGCATTTAATACTGTTAATTTATTTGTTTCGTGCCAATAGACGTTTTAATTTCTACCACTGTTTCCAGTTTATAAGTCACTTATATACTTATTAAGTTTTTTTATCGTATGGTCATTGTTTAAGGGTAATTAACATTTTGAGAATTCGTGTGATACTTGGATTTATGTGGATGGAACTTAACCCATGTATGCCTAGCGTCTAGAAAAAAGGCATTGGAAAACAGCGAAAACCCAGATGAGACGCCGCATAATGCGGCGTCTCATCTGGGTCTGCGCTGTTTGGTTATAGGAATTTTTGTAAGAAATATTCCAAATATAGAAATAAATATACTAGACATCCCTAATTTTGGAAATAAATTAATCCAATTTAGAAGGATGGGAGAGTCCACTGGGCATAAATGGGTTAACATGAAAACGAATGCATTGCTACCCTGTTGAATGTTTGAAAGTTGAATGTTTATAATTGAGTATTGAAAAGTATTTGTGTTAGCTATCGACCAATAATCCATTCAGTAATCGTCGCCAGACGAGTTATTAACCCATTTATGCCTAGCGTCTAGAAAAAAGGCATTGACAAACAGCATAGACGCAGATGAGACGCCGCATAATGCGGCGTCTCATCAGGGTCTGTGCTGTTTGCTTAAAGGAATTTCTGTAAGAAATATTCTAAATATAGAAATTAATATACTAGACATCCCTAATTTTGGAAATAAATCGATCCAATTTAGAGAGATGGGAGAGTCCACTAGGTATAAATGGGTTAAACATATTTCGTTTGGTACACAATTTCCATTAAGTACTCTATACGACAAAGCATTATTTTGAGAAGTTAAATCCACGAAGACATAAACTGCATCGTTTTGTACTTCCATAGGGCTATTACATATTAGGGATCTACTATACTTTCATCGGATTTCAATGGATTTAATTAACGCTGCACTCATAGTCGACGTTGTTATAACAACATTAAATGTTTGGCTGTTCAAAACAATTATTACTTTTGAATTGGCTTCAGATAAAAAATCAGTGGAGAAGTTCTGTCAAATAAATCTAATCAGAATCTTTTTTAATAATCTAATAAAGTCATAAATATTTAAAAACAATATGTTTGAAATGTCAATAACAGGCCGCCGGCTTGAACCCATATCGGAATCACAATTCAAAAACGTATTTGTACCTTCGTTTAACACATCTACACTTAATAGGCTCGTGAAAATGGAGGCTCACTTGTGGTGAATAGTGTATCATGTAGGTGTTTATGAGTGATACAAATGTGTGATATTTGTCGCATTTATTGGTTTAAACCTTTGACACGCATATGTCACAAAAAATACCTTGTAGTAGTAGTTGTCCTTACACATCGAATCAATTTATAGCTGCTATTTAACGACAAGACAGTTCCGCAATTTTATATCGATACGGGTATTTTAGCCCTGAATATCGAATTTATAGCTGGTATTTAAAGGCATGTAAATTTCGCAATTTTATATCGATACGGATAGTGTCTGTTCATTATTCTATCATGTTTTCCATGTTTGTCTTTACTTCTAGTCGCGACTACAAGCTTCAATTCGTTTTGATAATAACTTTGAACAGAAAAAAAGTAACACGAGTATCACAGCATCCATGGTGTAAAATGTCAAGCTAAAAAGTTTAACCCATTTTTGCATAGTTGACTTTCACATCCTTCAAAATTGGATCAATTTATTTCCAAAATAAGGGATGTCTATTTTACTTATTTCTATATTTAGAATTTCGTTTAGAAATTACTTTTAAAAGCAAACAGCGCAGACCCTGATGAGACGCCACATCGAAGACCCAGATGAGACGCCGCATTTTGCGGCGTCTTATCAGGGTCTGCGCTGTTTACTTAAAATAATTTCTGTTTAGAATTTAGAAGAATGGGAGAGTCCACTAGGCATAAATGGGCTTAGCATGAAGACCGATGAATCGCAACGAATCCATCCTGCATTCTGATCATTTTGAGACTAACAACCTACTGTTGGTGTTAAAATTTAGGTTTTGGGGATTCCGATAATGACGTCACGTATGCGCATGCTCGAGTTTTGGCCGTCAACACTTGCGGCCATTTCGCTATTGTATGCATTTGATGAACCGCATCGTGATTAGATTATCATAACAATCTCTACTTGACACATATTTGCGGCCATTTTTAAGCACAACAAAATACTCAGAAATTGAAATTCTTTCAGAATAAATTCAATTCAATGAACGAACACAAATAAGGACGAAAATAAACAATAATAGATTGATTTAATGTAATCAACAGAAACTGATTTGAACCTATATGCCTGTAACAACTTACCTTGTTAAAGATTAACTAAATCCTCTTGATAAATGTAACTGTTTTTATTTTATTGTTCACACCAATTTGGACACTCTTTGTTTCAGCATTTATGCCCCAGTGTTTAATTGCACCTTTGTTCATCACAAACCGATTATCTCGTTATAATCGGGTACTGTCCAGACAATTACTAAGAAAACAGAGTGTCATAAACCCGAGGACATATACCCTGAATAAACCACATGTGTCATCTCTTGGCATATTGAGCAGTCATTTAAGCCAAATACTTAACAATTGCTTTTATAAAATATTTGAACATATTTAAAAAATATACATATGTCATAAATGGATTAACAGGAACTGTACAGGGTATATATATATTAGCCAGTTTAAGCATAACAAAAATGTGTTTAAAGCGGGTATATACGATTTTTTATATGTGTTTAATTGTAATGTATTGATAAAATATGTTACAATAACACAAAAATAGGCAAGAAAAATAATACATTAAAGCCGAATTTCATAAAATGCAGCAAAGACAAATTAGCGCCCCGAGCCGATAGTGACGTACATATTTTCCTACAATAACCGAAGCATTCGTCTTTGTATTATAAACCGTTTAACTACGAGGGGTGTTCCAGAAGTTCGTGGATTTTCGCTATAACTTATAAGTTTGCTGGTAAAATTCAATGAAATGTACATATTATACAGACCAATTATCACGGACTTTATATATAAGCTAAAAATGCATGAATTACATAAAGCGCGCTTGAAACGCGTTGCCATAGACACCTCAGTAACGACATGCGGCGCACGCGTGTATTTAATTATAAGTATGAGCGTTACGCGAATCTAAATTTAGTTTAAATGTCGTTGATAAACAGAATTTACGGCGAATTTCACGTAACAGCGCCTAAGTCCTCCTTACAGTCCGGATTTGGCCCCTATGGACTTCCGCGTCTTCCCGGAAGTTAAATCACAGTTGCGCGGTATTCGCTTTGCAAGTAAACAGGAACTTACAGTTTCAGCAAAGCGAATCGTTTCGTCTTTTGACGCTGACTGGTATAGAGACACTTTTGACAAGTGGATTTCCCGACACATAAAGTGCATTCGCGTTGGAGGTGATTATGTGGAAAAGATTTGACAGTTGTTAACTTCATAACGTCATTGACGTTGAACAGAAACGTTACACGTGCGTCGGTGTGCGCATTGTGCACATGTCTAAATCTCTGATATATATTTATTGTTTTATGTATTTCCATGATATTTGGAGAGTAGATTTGGAAAGGACGAAATATTCTTAACATGCTATTTGTTTGTCCATTTATGTTACCAAATGAAAGTTATAGCGAAAATCCACGAACCTCTGGAACACCCCTCGTAAGTTTAGATGCACATCGTTCATGTATGGTATACATGCTGGCGAATTGGGCTGTACAGCCGTTTTCAATTTCAGAATTAAATATCTGGCTTTTTTCGCATTTTTCGACACATGTTCTTCTTAACTTTTATTTTAATTTATATTGAAATATATATATATATAATAAGTTTTTTACACAGTTTATATAAATTCATAAATATTTGACAAAATCGTATATACCCGCTTTAAGAACTATACATTTAAAATATTGTACTATTTTACTGCTACATACTTAACGTATTTCACGGGTACCTGCAAATGTAAACTCTGCTATAACGTGTAAAGATCGTGCGTTACTGCGGTGTTCGAAACATCATCATGAAAACAAGCAATCACGTTTGATCATAGTAGGGATATAAAATACTTGCGTAAAATAAATTAAATGTATAGATTTATGATATCATAAAACGCTAGATTTCTATCGCTCATTAGCACTAGTAAAGTGTTATCAATAAACATGTAAAACAGTTCAATTTTCAAAATATCCAGGTGTTTTTTTCTCCATTTGAATGCTAAAATTTATTAATATTTTCATTCAATGTAAAACAAAACGAAAATTCATTCAATGTAAAAGAAAATTAAAACTACATTGAAAGATTGTAATGTATTGCGCTTTTTTAGGGCTTTGTTTTTTAACTGATTCAATGCACCTCTTACAATAAATTTCTATCGCTGATAAAAAATAACACTATCGCATCCACACCACTTAATTTTTATAATAATAATCAAATTATTATGTGTTTTATTATTTTTTAATTATCAATTATTTAAGAATACGGGTATTTATCGTGTTGTTTTTTTTGAAATTGTCAGTATTTAGTCTTCCGACGATCTTTACTCTAATACAATGTAAATGGCCGCGATCGAGAGGTTTGACGGCCAATCTATTTTTAGTAACGGAAAACCACTCTTGTGATGTCACGCAAAAACCTCCTATAATATATTGAATTGTGAGAGCTCTTTTAACTTAGGTAATCATTTTAATATCAATTATATTGATGTGAGTTCTATATTCATATCATTGCAACACATATCCAATCTGTAATTTAGACAATCCTTTACGGTGAATTCGTGTCTGATTAAGGTTCATGTAGAGGCTTCATTTTGAAAAATGTGGGACCCCTAGCATTGAACTCAAATTTGACTAAAGGAAGAGTGCCACATTGATAATGTATACATATATGCTTTAATGGATGTTTTTCCTTCAAACTGCTACCAAATTTTGTACATCAACGTATCATAACATCCACAAAATCAATCAAAATACAAAGCGATTTTAACACTAAAATATACATTATTTTCACAAATCTGAATCATGTTTATTCCACGTATTTCGGTGGAAAATTATATAACTAATGAATAATATCGACATTGACGAGGGCAAGTTACGCTTAAATAGTAAAAAAGTTTGCATATCTAGAAATATCAAAACTCGAACACATGCCATTTCATCACCATGGGGGCAGCCATTTTTAAATTAATAAAATAGAAAGAAACATGCTAAAAACTCACTCATCGCCTAATTGGCATTCCAAACGGTTGACGATGACACATGCATTGGATTGTAATCTTTCCGTTGATGTTTGCAAACTGCACGATCAGACCTCATAAACACTCAAAAGAATAACTATGTAAGAAGCATTTCACCAATGTTTACAATCGTTGTCGAATCACATGTACTTTATTATTGCGCATAAAATAGTACGCTTACAGACTGACAGAAAGATCGTTACTCCGTTCAATTCATCACGGTATACTATTCTATTGATAATATATAATAATATATCGCTTTAACAATCTTAAAGTAGAAATAATTATTTTGAACGGAGTTTTTAATAACGAAAGTGAAAACAACGGAAGTTGGATGGTTATTCTGTGAGATGCACTTCGGCTCCAGAAAAACAATACAAATTAACTAAAAAGACGTGTGGGGGACAATTTTCAGCTGGAAAATATTTGAAATAGGGTAAGTGATGATATCTGTACGTGGTCATTTCTGTTATTTAGTGCGATCACTTGCTGATTAATGTTAACAGTTGTTTTACTAGTTGCCACCTAACTGTCAAAATAAGTATGTGTTATCTCAGGTATGTGTATACACATACCCGGTTTTCTCACCACTGCACGTGGTTTCGACCGATTTGTTTTCCACGTTTTTCTACGGATCACAGCGATGGCCACGCTTTCAAATGGGAAGAAGGAATCGAAATATAAAATCAATCGTTTTGCCAATTTCTTTATATTCCTTTATAATTTTATATGTCGTCTGCAAGGTGGTTTAAAATTTGCAATTTGGTTGAGAGGTAAATAACAAAATTGTTAAGCCTTTGAAATAGAATTGTGATTATATTATCCACCATTCCTGGATTTTTAAAAAGTAGTTACGTTTTAGTTATTTTTAGAACTATGTTTAGGATATTTATCCAAAAAGGCAGTTGAATACAAACTCATTTGTTGTTTTATGACAATAATTTTCTGTGAAATATTGCTATCTTGACCTTGTATATGTATATAGCTTTGTATTAATTCATCTTAAGGTAGTGCATATCCTTCCTAACTTTAGATTGAGATTTTGTAAATTAGTGTAAAAAAGTATTGGTTTTAAACCAAAATATAAATGAAGCACACAAATATTGAATGTCAAAAATGTGTTTATGTTATTCTATCCGTCTTTAGCTTTAAAATGATATATAGTTTGACCATATTGTACCACATTCAATGAAGAAAAACCAAAGCGAAGTTTTAATGAATTTTATCCCCCCATGAACCTTAATGACCAATGTCATAGTTACCTCGCTCTATATCGGAGTTTGTATGTTGAACATCGTCTTGCCCCATAACATGACCCACTCGAGAATGTAATACATATGCGAAAAAAAATCGCTCCATGTAACTTCATTGAGTGCCTTTTACACTGAAATTCCCGACGCCCTTTGATGCTTTGCATCAATAGTTATCTTGTACGTACATGTAGTACATCACCGTGCAGCCTTACATAATTGATACAAATCAATGTAGTGCATCATCGTGGAGCACATGTAGTACGTCATTGTTCAGCCGTCTATCAATGCTCACATGGGAATGTAGTGCGTCATTGTTCAGCCGTCTATCAATGCTCACATGTGAATATAGTACGTCATTGTTCAGTTGTTTATCAATGCTCACAGGTAAACGCAATACGTCATTGTTCAGTCGTCTATCAATGCTCACAGGTGAATGTTGTACGTCATAGTTCAGCCGTCTATCAATGCTCACAGGTGAATGTAGTACGTCATTGTTCAGCCATCTATCAATGCTCACAGGTGAATATCGATATGGCGGGATTGTCCGAGGTGTCCCGATTGTGGTTGAACCAATACTACGTGTAGATTGGTTACCTCCCCTTATCTATCGTTACTCTCTATATAGGGATCGGTACAGGCTAATTTTACCGGTCCAAATTTGGACCGGTTAACATATCGCGAGATTATACGAGGTTCAGGGGAAGTAATCCGTGTACCATTTCCAAACCGGAAACAAAACATTTCCCGAACTTTTTGACAGCTGACAGGTAAGAATAAAAGCTCGTTATTATTGCGTATGATGATCGTATGGTTTTAAAAAACTGCGAAATACGAAAACAGTTGCGTTAGTTTCGACATTTTATTAGACGTTCATACGAAGTTGCTTAATATACAACATGAAAAGTGACGTCGATAGTATACATGACGTCGCGTGCATGTTAGCGGATAAACGTTAACGTCATGAATTCCCGACAGTAATAAACAACGTTCCGATTGGTCTTCGCGTTATCCAATTAAAATCGCCGATACATTAGCCTGTACCTGTTGTATATTATAGTCAACGGTTATATTCAACGGGGAACCAGTTAATACTACGTGTTTATGGTTACAATATACTAAATCTTTTTGGAGTGCAATGCTATACTCTCTAAAAACATGAACATCATTTATTTGAAGACACGGTTCTCTGTAGGGTCACTTGCCATGGCTTTATTTTAGTATATTTCTGTGTGCATGTGGCAGGGAAAACATTGTTGTTTACTAGAAATTCACTCTTTTATCTGAAGATTGGAGACTACATAAGACTTTGACAGATGGCGGGAAACCCTCATGAACTGGATAGAAGCCGGTAAATAGATGGCCGTAAAACAGTGACTTTTGATTCGTGACGAGTTCTTTCTTACATATCGCGTGACCTATCTTTTTTATTGCTTAAATCAATTCGGCTTGGAATGCTCTTCGAGAAAAGGTATGGTTATGAGGGTCTCTATGCGCAAAAGTTTGACTTTATTTTTCGTTAAAGTTATTGCTTTTACATTGAATTTGTGTAGGAAATCTTTTACTATATTGTAACCTAAACTAGCTTTAGGTAAAAAATGTAATATCATCTGCAAGTGCAAAATATGACTGGGAAGGCTGATTTTTGGTCATTTCTTAGCAAAAGAGAAGAAAATTAGTGCATTAAATGCATGAATTCAGATTATTTGACCTGGAATAGTTGTTTTTCAAGTTGATCCCCCACCCTTGTATAGCCGAATAAGGGCTAAATTGCTTTCCGACTTAAATTCAAAGGCATTTTGGTTGACCGTGTAGCGTTATTGTGCTACATGCAGTCAGAATTCAACGCCAAAGACTCCGCAATCCAGTAACGCAACAATAGCTTGTGCGTAAAGCATAAACATTCAAACACAGCCCCATTTCATCTACATGGAATGGCGGACATTTTTACAGTTTTGACAGTGCAACAGATGCTTAACTGAGCCAGCTTTCATATTTAGTACAATCATGCATATAACAAGCTTTATCACCTCATATTATTCATAGAAATACACTTAAAATACATAAATGCATGTTTTTTTCTTCATTGTATATCTTTTTTCTATTGGGTATTTTGACTTTTTCAGGTAGAGGAATGTCTGCAATTAAGCCGAGGGCCACTGGATAAGGGTTGTTGATGGTAAAACAGGTAATAATACTAATTTATTATCATGTACACAGGCAAATAAGCATATTTATGATGCTTAAGGTGTGAAATACTGTCCTAATCAGTTTTGTGGTCACTCAAATTCTTGCCGTCGTGCAATTCCCATGCAGTTTGTATCGATTATTCCGCGTCCTGACACGTAAAGCTCGTGCTCTGTTGGCAGCAGAAGTTGGCACTCAACATGTTTATCCTTGTTCCTGAGCATGTATGCAGCACAGCTGAGTTGATTTGCTACTTGTTACCCTACAATTAGCTTGTGTTTGGTACTGTTTTATCACAATATGCTTACAGTCATGGTTCCGGCTTGAGAAGATGTCGCGTCCGACTTAAACATAGGATTGTTGTAGCGAGTGTCCCCTTCATCGTTTACATTAGAGGGATCTTTTTGACAAAATTTGGCACTTTCAGCAACCAGTTTTGTTTTTTATTTGGTAAATGCTTCTGTCATTCAGTGATTTAAGGGCAGTATTGACTTTATTCGCTTGTCTTTGCATACAGAGGTGACATGGATCAATGATGTTTGTTGTGTTGAGAATTCTGCGGGAAGCTGTGTCCCCAAAAGAAGTACTAGAAACCCCTTTCAGGAAGCCTGCATTGATCTGAGCTGCCTTTTTGCCCCTGTTACTACATGGAACCTCATTTCTAAGCTTAAAATGCTTGCCTACATATATGTATCTTGTTCATTTTAACCTTTCCGTCCATTCTATACCCCCAAAATGAGCATTTTTTCTTTCGCTTGGTTATGAATCCCCATTTTTTACCCAGATTGCCACCCTAAACATAGTCAAAAGTACTTATTTTGTGCCCAAAATATGAAATTTGGTATTCTCTTGAACCTCTAAATGAGAGCTGGCAATGCATATTGACCATCTGCTGCAGTTTAAAGGCACCCATGACATTATATGCTAGGATATATCATTGGCCTCTGGCAAATAAATGGGCTCCGAGCGACAAGGCGCGTTTCAAGATTTCACACTTTTATTGGTGCTAAACAACAAGTTATTGGAAGCTTATTGATTTCTTCTCTTCAAAGTATCTTTGATCTCTCATTTGTACTAATGTGTTTATTGTCTTGGATGAAATTGGATTTTCTTTGCTTTGAGATTGACATTTTTGGGGTGATTTAAAAAAAACACACACACAAAAGACATTATCAAAATTGCTTAGAGTGAAAATATCTAACAAATTCATTCTTTCACCACCCCGCATAAGCCCCACGTGCATGTCCATTTGGTTTGTTTTGGTATTTTGTTGCAGATATTGAACTTAACACATTTAAATCTTAAAGGGACATTTAAGCTTTAACAGGCCTAAAATCGCCTTCTTTGGACCGAAAACACCCGCGTGTGAAAATATGAAAAAAAATGGCCAAATGGACAGATAATCCAGCCAAACTTATTATATGTGTGCAATATGAATAGGAAGATAAGAATACGCAAGAAAAACACATTTTAATCAGAAAATATTTTTCCTTTAGGTTACAATATACTAAATCTTTTTGGAGTGCAATGCTATACTCTCTAAAAACATGAACATCATTTATTTGAAGACACGGTTCTCTGTAGGGTCACTTGCCATGACTTTATTTTAGTATATTTCTGTGTGCATGTGGCAGGGAAAACATTGTTGTTTACTAGAAATTCACTCTTTTATCTGAAGATTGGAGACTACATAAGACTTTGACAGATGGCGGGAAACCCTCATGAAATGGATAGAAGCCGGTAAATAGATGGCCGTAAAACAGTGACTTTTGATTCGTGACGAGTTCTTACTTACATATCGCGTGACCTATCTTTTTTATTGCTTAAATCAATTCGGCTTGGAATGCTCTTTGAGAAAATGTATGGTTATGAGGGTCTCTATGCGCAAAAGTTTGACTTTATTTTTCGTTAAAGTTATTGCTTTTACATTGAATTTGTGTAGGAAATCTTTTACTATATTGTAACCTAAACTAGCTTTAGGTAAAAAATGTAATATCATCTGCAAGTGCAAAATATGACTGGGAAGGCTGATTTTTGGTCATTTCTTAGCAAAAGAGAAGAAAATTAGTGCATTAAATGCATGAATTCAGATTATTTGACCTGGAATAGTTGTTTTTCAAGTTGATCCCCCACCCTTGTATAGCCGAATAAGGGCTAAATTGCTTTCCGACTTAAATTCAAAGGCATTTTGGTTGACCGTGTAGCGTTATTGTGCTACATGCAGTCAGAATTCAACGCCAAGGACTCCGCAATCCGGTAACGCAACAATAGCTTGTGCGTAAAGCATAAACATTCAAACACAGCCCCATTTCACCTACATGGAATGGCGGACATTTTTACAGTTTTGACAGTGCAACAGATGCTTAACTGAGCCAGCTTTCATATTTAGTACAATCATGCATATAACAAGCTTTATCACCTCATATTATTCATAGAAATACACTTAAAATACATAAATGCATGTTTTTTTCTTCATTGTATATCTTTTTTCTATTGGGTATTTTGACTTTTTCAGGTAGAGGAATGTCTGCAATTAAGCCGAGGGCCACTGGATAAGGGTTGTTGATGGTAAAACAGGTAATAATACTAATTTATTATCATGTACACAGGCAAATAAGCATATTTATGATGCTTAAGGTGTGAAATACTGTCCTAATCAGTTTTGTGGTCACTCAAATTCTTGCCGTCGTGCAATTCCCATGCAGTTTGTATCGATTATTCCGCGTCCTGACACGTAAAGCTCGTGCTCTGTTGGCAGCAGAAGTTGGCACTCAACATGTTTATCCTTGTTCCTGAGCATGTATGCAGCACAGCTGAGTTGATTTGCTACTTGTTACCCTACAATTAGCTTGTGTTTGGTACTGTTTTCTCACAATATGCTTACAGTCATGGTTCCGGCTTGAGAAGATGTCGCGTCCGACTTAAACATAGGATTGTTGTAGCGAGTGTCCCCTTCATCGTTTACATTAGAGGGATCTTTTTGACAAAATTTGGCACTTTCAGCAACCAGTTTTGTTTTATATTTGGTAAATGCTTCTGTCATTCATTGATTTAAGGGCAGTATTGACTTTATTCGCTTGTCTTTGCATACAGAGGTGACATGGATCAATGATGTTTGTTGTGTTGAGAATTCTGCGGGAAGCTGTGTCCCCAAAAGAAGTACTAGAAACCCCTTTCAGGAAGCCTGCATTGATCTGAGCTGCCTTTTTGCCCCTGTTACTACATGGAACCTCATTTCTAAGCTTAAAATGCTTGCCTACATATATGTATCTTGTTCATTTTAACCTTTCCGTCCATTCTATACCCCCAAAATGAGCATTTTTTCTTTCGCTTGGTTATGAATCCCCATTTTTTACCCAGATTGCCACCCTAAACATAGTCAAAAGTACTTATTTTGTGCCCAAAATATGAAATTTTGTATTCTCTTGAACCTCTTAATGAGAGCTGGCAATGCATATTGACCATCTGCTGCAGTTTAAAGGCACCCATGACATTATATGCTAGGATATATCATTGGCCTCTGGCAAATAAATGGGCTCCGAGCGACAAGGCGCGTTTCAAGATTTCACACTTTTATTGGTGCTAAACAACAAGTTATTGGAAGCTTATTGATTTCTTCTCTTCAAAGTATCTTTGATCTCTCATTTGTACTAATTTGTTTATTGTCTTGGATGAAATTGGATTTTCTTTGCTTTGAGATTGACATTTTTGGGGTGATTTAAAAAAAAAACACACAAAAAAGACATTATCAAAATTGCTTAGAGTGAAAATATCTAACAAATTCATTCTTTCACCACCCCGCATAAGCCCCACGTGCATGTCCATTTGGTTTGTTTTGGTATTTTGTTGCAGATATTGAACTTAACACATTTAAATCTTAAAGGGACATTTAAGCTTTAACAGGCCTAAAATCGCCTTCTTTGGACCGAAAACACCCGCGTGTGAAAATATGAAAAAAAATGGCCAAATGGACAGATAATCCAGCCAAACTTATTATATGTGTGCAATATGAATAGGAAGATAAGAATACGCAAGAAAAACACATTTTAATCAGAAGATATTTTTCCTTTAGGTTACAATATACTAAATCTTTTTGGAGTGCAATGCTATACTCTCTAAAAACATGAACATCATTTATTTGAAGACACGGTTCTCTGTAGGGTCACTTGCCATGACTTTATTTTAGTATATTTCTGTGTGCATGTGGCAGGGAAAACATTGTTGTTTATTAGAAATTCACTCTTTTATCTGAAGATTGGAGACTACATAAGACTTTGACAGATGGCGGGAAACCCTCATGAACTGGATAGAAGCCGGTAAATAGATGGCCGTAAAACAGTGACTTTTGATTCGTGACGAGTTCTTTCTTACATATCGCGTGACCTATCTTTTTTATTGCTTAAATCAATTCGGCTTGGAATGCTCTTCGAGAAAAGGTATGGTTATGAGGGTCTCTATGCGCAAAAGTTTGACTTTATTTTTCGTTAAAGTTATTGCTTTTACATTGAATTTGTGTAGGAAATCTTTTACTATATTGTAACCTAAACTAGCTTTAGGTAAAAAATATAATATTATCTGCAAGTGCAAAATATGACTGGGAAGGCTGATTTTTGGTCATTTCTTAGCAAAAGAGAAGAAAATTAGTGCATTAAATGCATGAATTCAGATTATTTGACCTGGAATAGTTGTTTTTCAAGTTGATCCCCCACCCTTGTATAGCCGAATAAGGGCTAAATTGCTTTCCGACTTAAATTCAAAGGCATTTTGGTTGACCGTGTAGCGTTATTGTGCTACATGCAGTCAGAATTAAACGCCAAAGACTCCGCAATCCAGTAACGCAACAATAGCTTGTGCGTAAAGCATAAACATTCAAACACAGCCCCATTTCATCTACATGGAATGGCGGACATTTTTACAGTTTTGACAGTGCAACAGATGCTTAACTGAGCCAGCTTTCATATTTAGTACAATCATGCATATAACAAGCTTTATCACCTCATATTATTCATAGAAATACACTTAAAATACATAAATGCATGTTTTTTTCTTCATTGTATATCTTTTTTCTATTGGGTATTTTGACTTTTTCAGGTAGAGGAATGTCTGCAATTAAGCCGAGGGCCACTGGATAAGGGTTGTTGATGGTAAAACAGGTAATAATACTAATTTATTATCATTTACACAGGCAAATAAGCATATTTATGATGCTTAAGGTGTGAAATACTGTCCTAATCAGTTTTGTGGTCACTCAAATTCTTGCCGTCGTGCAATTCCCATGCAGTTTGTATCGATTATTCCGCGTCCTGACACGTAAAGCTCGTGCTCTGTTGGCAGCAGAAGTTGGCACTCAACATGTTTATCCTTGTTCCTGAGCATGTATGCAGCACAGCTGAGTTGATTTGCTACTTGTTACCCTACAATTAGCTTGTGTTTGGTACTGTTTTCTCACAATATGCTTACAGTCATGGTTCCGGCTTGAGAAGATGTCGCGTCCGACTTAAACATAGGATTGTTGTAGCGAGTGTCCCCTTCATCGTTTACATTAGAGGGATCTTTTTGACAAAATTTGGCACTTTCAGCAACCAGTTTTGTTTTTTATTTGGTAAATGCTTCTGTCATTCAGTGATTTAAGGGCAGTATTGACTTTATTCGCTTGTCTTTGCATACAGAGGTGACATGGATCAATGATGTTTGTTGTGTTGAGAATTCTGCGGGAAGCTGTGTTCCCAAAAGAAGTACTAGAAACCCCTTTCAGGAAGCCTGCATTGATCTGAGCTGCCTTTTTGCCCCTGTTACTACATGGAACCTCATTTCTAAGCTTAAAATGCTTGCCTACATATATGTATCTTGTTCATTTTAACCTTTCCGTCCATTCTATACCCCCAAAATGAGCATTTTTTCTTTCGCTTGGTTATGAATCCCCATTTTTTACCCAGATTGCCACCCTAAACATAGTCAAAAGTACTTATTTTGTGCCCAAAATATGAAATTTCGTATTCTCTTGAACCTCTAAATGAGAGCTGGCAATGCATATTGACCATCTGCTGCAGTTTAAAGGCACCCATGACATTATATGCTAGGATATATCATTGGCCTCTGGCAAATAAATGGGCTCCGAGCGACAAGGCGCGTTTCAAGATTTCACACTTTTATTGGTGCTAAACAACAAGTTATTGGAAGCTTATTGATTTATTCTCTTCAAAGTATCTTTGATCTCTCATTTGTACTAATTTGTTTATTGTCTTGGATGAAATTGGATTTTCTTTGCTTTGAGATTGACATTTTTGGGGTGATTTAAAAAAAAAAAAAACACAAAAAAGACATTATCAAAATTGCTTAGAGTGAAAATATCTAACAAATTCATTCTTTCACCACCCCGCATAAGCCCCACGTGCATGTTTATTTGGTTTGTTTTGGTATTTTGTTGCAGATATTGAACTTAACACATTTAAATCTTAAAGGGACATTTAAGCTTTAACAGGCCTAAAATCGCCTTCTTTGGACCGAAAACACCCGCGTGTGAAAATATGAAAAAAAAATGGCCAAATGGACAGATAATCCAGCCAAACTTATTATATGTATGCAATATGAATAGGAAGATAAGAATACGCAAGAAAAACACATTTTAATCAGAAGATATTTTTCCTTTAGGTTACAATATACTAAATCTTTTTGGAGTGCAATGCTATACTCTCTAAAAACATGAACATCATTTATTTGAAGACACGGTTCTCTGTAGGGTCACTTGCCATGACTTTATTTTAGTATATTTCTGTGTGCATGTGGCAGGGAAAACATTGTTGTTTACTAGAAATTCACTCTTTTATCTGAAGATTGGAGACTACATAAGACTTTGACAGATGGCGGGAAACCCTCATGAACTGGATAGAAGCCGGTAAATAGATGGCCGTAAAACAGTGACTTTTGATTCGTGACGAGTTCTTTCTTACATATCGCGTGACCTATCTTTTTTATTGCTTAAATCAATTCGGCTTGGAATGCTCTTCGAGAAAAGGTATGGTTATGAGGGTCTCTATGCGCAAAAGTTTGACTTTATTTTTCGTTAAAGTTATTGCTTTTACATTGAATTTGTGTAGGAAATCTTTTACTATATTGTAACCTAAACTAGCTTTAGGTAAAAAATGTAATATCATCTGCAAGTGCAAAATATGACTGGGAAAGCTGATTTTTAGTCATTTCTTAGCAAAAGAGAAGAAAATTAGTGCATTAAATGCATGAATTCAGATTATTTGACCTGGAATAGTTGTTTTTCAAGTTGATCCCCCACCCTTGTATAGCCGAATAAGGGCTAAATTGCTTTCCGACTTAAATTCAAAGGCATTTTGGTTGACCGTGTAGCGTTATTGTGCTACATGCAGTCAGAATTCAACGCCAAGGACTCCGCAATCCAGTAACGCAACAATTGCTTGTGCGTAAAGCATAAACATTCAAACACAGCCCCATTTCACCTACATGGAATGGCGAACATTTTTACAGTTTTGACAGTGCAACAGATGCTTAACTGAGCCAGCTTTCATATTTAGTACAATCATGCATATAACAAGCTTTATCACCTCATATTATTCATAGAAATACACTTAAAATACATAAATGCATGTTTTTTTCTTCATTGTATATCTTTTTTCTATTGGGTATTTTGACTTTTTCAGGTAGAGGAATGTCTGCAATTAAGCCGAGGGCCACTGGATAAGGGTTGTTGATGGTAAAACAGGTAATAATACTAATTTATTATCATGTACACAGGCAAATAAGCATATTTATGATGCTTAAGGTGTGAAATACTGTCCTAATCAGTTTTGTGGTCACTCAAATTCTTGCCGTCGTGCAATTCCCATGCAGTTTGTATCGATTATTCCGCGTCCTGACACGTAAAGCTCGTGCTCTGTTGGCAGCAGAAGTTGGCACTCAACATGTTTATCCTTGTTCCTGAGCATGTATGCAGCACAGCTGAGTTGATTTGCAACTTGTTACCCTACAATTAGCTTGTGTTTGGTACTGTTTTCTCACAATATTCTTACAGTCAAGGTTCCGGCTTGAGAAGATGTCGCGTCCGACTTAAACATAGGATTGTTGTAGCGAGTGTCCCCTTCATCGTTTACATTAGAGGGATCTTTTTGACAAAATTTGGCACTTTCAGCAACCAGTTTTGTTTTTTATTTGGTAAATGCTTCTGTCATTCAGTGATTTAAGGGCAGTATTGACTTTATTCGCTTGTCTTTGCATACAGAGGTGACATGGATCAATGATGTTTGTTGTGTTGAGAATTCTGCGGGAAGCTGTGTCCCCAAAAGAAGTACTAGAAACCCCTTTCAGGAAGCCTGCATTGATCTGAGCTGCCTTTTTGCCCCTGTTACTACATGGAACCTCATTTCTAAGCTTAAAATGCTTGCCTACATATATGTATCTTGTTCATTTTAACCTTTCCGTCCATTCTATACCCCCAAAATGAGCTTTTTTTCTTTCGCTTGGTTATGAATCCCCATTTTTTACCCAGATTGCCACCCTAAACATAGTCAAAAGTACTTATTTTGTGCCCAAAATATGAAATTTTGTATTCTCTTGAACCTCTAAATGAGAGCTGGCAATGCATATTGACCATCTGCTGCAGTTTAAAGGCACCCATGACATTATATGCTAGGATATATCATTGGCCTCTGGCAAATAAATGGGCTCCGAGCGACAAGGCGCGTTTCAAGATTTCACACTTTTATTGGTGCTAAACAACAAGTTATTGGAAGCTTATTGATTTCTTCTCTTCAAAGTATCTTTGATCTCTCATTTGTACTAATTTGTTTATTGTCTTGGATGAAATTGGATTTTCTTTGCTTTGAGATTGACATTTTTGGGGTGATTTAAAAAAAAACACACAAAAAAGACATTTTCAAAATTGCTTAGAGTGAAAATATCTAACAAATTCATTCTTTCACCACCCCGCATAAGCCCCACGTGCATGTCCATTTGGTTTGTTTTGGTATTTTGTTGCAGATATTGAACTTAACACATTTAAATCTTAAATGGACATTTAAGCTTTAACAGGCCTAAAATCGCCTTCTTTGGACCGAAAACACCCGCGTGTGAAAATATGAAAAAAATGGCCAAATGGACAGATAATCCAGCAAACTTATTATATGTGTGCAATATGAAAAGGAAGATAAGAATACGCAAGAAAAACACATTTTAATCAGAAGATATTTTTCCTTTAGGTTACAATATACTAAATCTTTTTGGAGTGCAATGCTATACTCTCTAAAAACATGAACATCATTTATTTGAAGACACGGTTCTCTGTAGGGTCACTTGCCATGACTTTATTTTAGTATATTTCTGTGTGCATGTGGCAGGGAAAACATTGTTGTTTACTAGAAATTCACTCTTTTATCTGAAGATTGGAGACTACATAAGACTTTGACAGATGGCGGGAAACCCTCATGAACTGGATAGAAGCCGGTAAATAGATGGCCGTAAAACAGTGACTTTTGATTCGTGACGAGTTCTTTCTTACATATCGCGTGACCTATCTTTTTATTGCTTAAATCAATTCGGCTTGGAATGCTCTTCGAGAAAAGGTATGGTTATGAGGGTCTCTATGCGCAAAAGTTTGACTTTATTTTTCGTTAAAGTTATTGCTTTTACATTGAATTTGTGTAGGAAATCTTTTACTATATTGTAACCTTTAGGTTACAATATACTAAATCTTTTTGGAGTGCAATGCAATACTCTCTAAAAACATGAACATCATTTATTTGAAGACACGGTTCTCTGTAGGGTCACTTGCCATGACTTTATTTTAGTATATTTCTGTGTGCATGTGGCAGGGAAAACATTGTTGTTTACTAGAAATTCACTCTTTTATCTGAAGATTGGAGACTACATAAGACTTTGACAGATGGCGGGAAACCCTCATGAACTGGATAGAAGCCGGTAAATAGATGGCCGTAAAACAGTGACTTTTGATTCGTGGCGAGTTCTTTCTTACATATCGCGTGACCTATCTTTTTTATTGCTTAAATCAATTCGGCTTGGAATGCTCTTCGAGAAAAGGTATGGTTATGAGGGTCTCTATGCGCAAAAGTTTGACTTTATTTTTCGTTAAAGTTATTGCTTTTACATTGAATTTGTGTAGGAAATCTTTTACTATATTGTAACCTAAACTAGCTTTAGGTAAAAAATGTAATATCATCTGCAAGTGCAAAATATGACTGGGAAAGCTGATTTTTGGTCATTTCTTAGCAAAAGAGAAGAAAATTAGTGCATTAAATGCATGAATTCAGATTATTTGACCTGGAATAGTTGTTTTTCAAGTTGATCCCCCACCCTTGTATAGCCGAATAAGGGCTAAATTGCTTTCCGACTTAAATTCAAAGGCATTTTGGTTGACCGTGTAGCGTTATTGTGCTACATGCAGTCAGAATTCAACGCCAAGGACTCCGCAATCCAGTAACGCAACAATAGCTTGTGCGTAAAGCATAAACATTCAAACACAGCCCCATTTCACCTACATGGAATGGCGGACATTTTTACAGTTTTGACAGTGCAACATATGCTTAACTGAGCCAGCTTTCATATTTAGTACAATCATGCATATAACAAGCTTTATCACCTCATATTATTCATAGAAATACACTTAAAATACATAAATGCATGTTTTTTTCTTCATTGTATATCTTTTTTCTATTGGGTATTTTGACTTTTTCAGGTAGAGGAATGTCTGCAATTAAGCCGAGGGCCACTGGATAAGGGTTGTTGATGGTAAAACAGGTAATAATACTAATTTAGTATCATGTACACAGGCAAATAAGCATATTTATGATGCTTAAGGTGTGAAATACTGTCCTAATCAGTTTTGTGGTCACTCAAATTCTTGCCGTCGTGCAATTCCCATGCAGTTTGTATCGATTATTCCGCGTCCTGACACGTAAAGCTCGTGCTCTGTTGGCAGCAGAAGTTGGCACTCAACATGTTTATCCTTGTTCCTGAGCATGTATGCAGCACAGCTGAGTTGATTTGCAACTTGTTACCCTACAATTAGCTTGTGTTTGGTACTGTTTTCTCACAATATGCTTACAGTCATGGTTCCGGCTTGAGAAGATGTCGCGTCCGACTTAAACATAGGATTGTTGTAGCGAGTGTCCCCTTCATCGTTTACATTAGAGGGATCTTTTTGACAAAATTTGGCACTTTCAGCAACCAGTTTTGTTTTTTATTTGGTAAATGCTTCTGTCATTCAGTGATTTAAGGGCAGTATTGACTTTATTCGCGTGTCTTTGCATACAGAGGTGACATGGATCAATGATGTTTGTTGTGTTGAGAATTCTGCGGGAAGCTGTGTCCCCAAAAGAAGTACTAGAAACCCCTTTCAGGAAGCCTGCATTGATCTGAGCTGCCTTTTTGCCCCTGTTACTACATGGAACCTCATTTCTAAGCTTAAAATGCTTGCCTACATATATGTATCTTGTTCATTTTAACCTGTCCGTCCATTCTATACCCCCAAAATGAGCATTTTTTCTTTCGCTTGGTTATGAATTCCCATTTTTTACCCAGATTGCCACCCTAAACATAGTCAAAAGTACTTATTTTGTGCCCAAAATATGAAATTTTGTATTCTCATGAACCTCTAAATGAGAGCTGGCAATGCATATTGACCATCTGCTGCAGTTTAAAGGCATCCATGACATTATATGCTAGGATATATCATTGGCCTCTGGCAAATAAATGGGCTTCCGAGCGACAAGGCGCGTTTCAAGATTTCACACTTTTATTGGTGCTAAACAACAAGTTATTGGAAGCTTATTGATTTCTTCTCTTCAAAGTATCTTTGATCTCTCATTTGTACTAATTTGTTTATTGTCTTGGATGAAATTGGATTTTCTTTGCTTTGAGATTGACATTTTTGGGGTGATTTAAAAAAAAACACACAAAAAAGACATTATCAAAATTGCTTAGAGTGAAAATATCTAACAAATTCATTCTTTCACCACCCCGCATAAGCCCCACGTGCATGTCCATTTGGTTTGTTTTGGTATTTTGTTGCAGATATTGAACTTAAACACATTTAAATCTTAAAGGGACATTTAAGCTTTAACAGGCCTAAAATCGCCTTCTTTGGACCGAAAACACCCGCGTGTGAAAATATGAAAAAAAATGGCCAAATGGACAGATAATCCAGCCAAACTTATTAAATGTGTGCAATATGAATAGGAAGATAAGAATACGCAAGAAAAACACATTTTAATCAGAAGATATTTTTCCTTTAAGTTACAATATACTAAATCTTTTTGGAGTGCAATGCTATACTCTCTAAAAACATGAACATCATTTATTTGAAGACACGGTTCTCTGTAGGGTCACTTGCCATGACTTTATTTTAGTATATTTCTGTGTGCATGTGGCAGGGAAAACATTGTTGTTTACTAGAAATTCACTCTTTAATCTGAAGATTGGAGACTACATAAGACTTTGACAGATGGCGGGAAACCCTCATGAACTGGATAGAAGCCGGTAAATAGATGGCCGTAAAACAGTGACTTTTGATTCGTGACGAGTTCTTTCTTACATATCGCGTGACCTATCTTTTGTATTGCTTAAATCAATTCGGCTTGGAATGCTCTTCGAGAAAAGGTATGGTTTATAAGGGTCTCTATGCGCAAAAGTTTGACTTTATTTTTCGTTAAAGTTATTGCTTTTACATTGAATTTGTGTAGGAAATCTTTTACTATATTGTAACCTAAACTAGCTTTAGGTAAAAAATGTAATATCATCTGCAAGTGCAAAATATGACTGGGAAAGCTGATTTTTGGTCATTTCTTAGCAAAAGAGAAGAAAATTAGTGCATTAAATGCATGAATTCAGATTATTTGACCTGGAATAGTTGTTTTTCAAGTTGATCCCCCACCCTTGTATAGCCGAATAAGGGCTAAATTGCTTTCCGACTTAAATTCAAAGGCATTATGGTTGACCGTGTAGCGTTATTGTGCTACATGCAGTCAGAATTCAACGCCAAGGACTCCGCAATCCAGTAACGCAACAATAGCTTGTGCGTAAAGCATAAACATTCAAACACAGCCCCATTTCACCTACATGGAATGGCGGACATTTTTACAGTTTTGACAGTGCAACAGATGCTTAACTGAGCCAGCTTTCTTATTTAGTACAATCATGCATATAACAAGCTTTATCACCTCATATTATTCATAGAAATACACTTAAAATACATAAATGCATGTTTTTTTCTTCATTGTATATCTTTTTTCTATTGGGTATTTTGACTTTTTCAGGTAGAGGAATGTCTGCAATTAAGCCGAGGGCCACTGGATAAGGGTTGTTGATGGTAAAACAGGTAATAATACTAATTTATTATCATGTACACAGGCAAATAAGCATATTATGATGCTTAAGGTGTGAAATACTGTCCTAATCAGTTTGTGGTCACTCAAATTCTTGCCGTCGTGCAATTCCCATGCAGTTTTGTATCGATTATTCCGCGTCATGGACACGTAAGCTCGTGCTCTGTTGGCAGCAGAAGTTGGCACTCAACATGTTTATCCTTGTTCCTGAGCATGTATGCAGCACAGCTGAGTTGATTTGCTACTTGTTACCCTACAATTAGCTTGTGTTTGGTACTGTTTCTCACAATATGCTTACAGTCATGGTTCCGGCTTGAGAAGATGTCGCGTCCGACTTAAACATAGGATTGTTGTAGCGAGTGTCCCCTTCATCGTTTACATTAGAGGGATCTTTTTGACAAAATTTGGCACTTTCAGCAACCAGTTTTGTTTTTTATTTGGTAAATGCTTCTGTCATTCAGTGATTTAAGGGCAGTATTGACTTTATTCGCTTGTCTTTGCATACAGAGGTGACATGGATCAATGATGTTTGTTGTGTTGAGAATTCTGCGGGAAGCTGTGTCCCCAAAAGAAGTACTAGAAACCCCTTTCAGGAAGCCTGCATTGATCTGAGCTGCCTTTTTGCCCCTGTTACTACATGGAACCTCATTTCTAAGCTTAAAATGCTTGCCTACATATATGTATCTTGTTCATTTTAACCTTTCCGTCCATTCTATACCCCCAAAATGAGCATTTTTTCTTTCGCTTGGTTATGAATCCCCATTTTTTTACCCAGATTGCCACCCTAAACATAGTCAAAAGTACTTATTTTGTGCCCAAAATATGAAATTTTGTATTCTCTTGAACCTCTAAATGAGAGCTGGCAATGCATATTGACCATCTGCTGCAGTTTAAAGGCACCCATGACATTATATGCTAGGATATATCATTGGCCTCTGGCAAATAAATGGGCTCCGAGCTACAAGGCGCGTTTCAAGATTTCACACTTTTATTGGTGCTAAACAACAAGTTATTGGAAGCTTATTGATTTCTTCTCTTCAAAGTATCTTTGATCTCTCATTTGTACTAATTTGTTTATTGTCTGGATGAAATTGGATTTTCTTTGCTTTGAGATTGACATTTTTGGGGTGATTTAAAAAAAAACACACACAAAAGACATTATCAAAAATGCTTAGAGTGAAAATATCTAACAAATTCATTCTTTCACCACCCCCGCATAAGCCCCACGTGCATGTCCATTTGGTTTTGTGTTGGTATTTTGTTGCAGATATTGAACTTAACACATTAAAATCTTAAAGGGACATTTAAGCTTTAACAAGCCTAAAATGGCCTTCTTTGGACCGAAAACACCTGCGTGTGAAAATATGAAAAAAATGGCCAAACGGACAGATAATCCAGCCAAACTTATTACATGTGTGCAATATGAATAGGAAGATAAGAATATGCAGAAAAAAACACATTTTAATCAGAAGATATTTTTCCTTTAGGTTACAATATACTAAATCTTTTTGGAGTGCAATGCTATACTCTCTAAAAACATGAACATCATTTATTTGAAGACACGGTTCTCTGTAGGGTCACTTGCCATGACTTTATTTTAGTATATTTCTGTGTGCATGTGGCAGGGAAAACATTGTTGTTTACTAGAAATTCACTCTTTTATCTGAAGATGGGAGACTACATAAGACTTTGACAGATGGCGGGAAACCCTCATGAACTGGATAGAAGCCGGTGGTAAATAGATGGCCGTTAAAACAGTGACTTTTGATTCGTGGCGAGTTCTTTCTTACATGTCGCGTGACCTATCTTTTTTATTGCTTAAATCAATTCGGCTTGGAATGCTCTTCGAGAAAAGGTATGGTATGAGGGTCTCTATGCGCAAAAGTTTGACTTTATTTTTCGTTAAAGTTATTGCATTTACATTGAATTTGTGTAGGAAATCTTTTACTATATTGTAACCTAAACTAGCTTTAGGTAAAAAATGTAATATCATCTGCAAGTGCAAAATATGACTGGGAAAGCTGATTTTTGGTCATTTCTTAGCAAAAGAGAAGAAAATTAGTGCATTAAATGCATGAATTCAGATTATTTGACCTGGAATAGTTGTTTTTCAAGTTGACCCCCCACCCTTGTATAGCCAAATAAGGGCTTAATTGCTTTCCGACTTAAATTCAAAGGCATTTTGGTTGACCGTGTAGCGTTATTGTGCTACATGCAGTCAGAATTCAACGCCAAGGACTCCGCAATCCAGTAACGCAACAATAGCTTGTGCGTAAAGCATGAAATTCAAACAGAGCCCCATTTTACCTACATGGAATGGTGGACATTTTTACAGTTTTGACAGTGCAACAGATGCTTAACTGAGCCAGCTTTCATATTAGTACAATCATGCATATAACAAGCTTTATCACCTCATATTATTCATAGAAATACACTTAAAATACATAAATGCATGTTTTTTTTTCTTTTTATATCTATTTCTATTGGGTATTTTTACTTTTTCAGGTAGAAGAATGTCTGCGACTAAGCCGAGGGCCACTTGATAAGGGTTGTTGATGGTTTATAAAAACAGGTAATAATACTAATTTATTATCATGTACACAGGCCAAATAAGCATTTATGATGCTTAAGGTGTGAAATACTGTCCTAATCAGTTTGTGGTCACTCAAACTCTTGCCGTCGTGCAATTCCCATGCAGTTTGTATCGATTATTCCTCGTCCTGACACGTAAAGCTCCTGCTCTGTTGGCAGCAGAAGTTGGCACTCAACATGTTTATCTTGTTCCTGAGCATGTATGCAGCACAGCTGAGTTGATTTGCTACTTGTTACCCTACAATAGCTTGTGTTGGTACTGTTTTCTCACAATATGCTTAAAGTCATGGTTCCGGCTTGAGAAGATGTCGCGTCCGACTTAACATAGGATTGTGTTGTAGCGAGTGTCCCTTCATCGTTTACATTAGAGGGATCTTTTTGACAAAATTTGGCACTTTCAGCAACCAGTTTTGTTTTTTATTTGGTAAATGCTTCTCTCATTCAGTGATTTAAGGGCAGTATTGACTTTATTCGCTTGTCTTTGCATACAGAGGTGACATGGATCAATGATGTTTGATGTGTTGAGAATTCTGCGGGAAGCTGTGTCCCAAAAGAAGTACTAGAAACCCCTTTCAGGAAGCCTGCATGATCTGAGCTGCCTTTCTGCCCTGTTACTACATGGAACCTCATTTCTAAGCTTAAAATGCTTGCCTACATATATGTATCTTGTTCATTTTAACCTTTCCGTCCATTCTATACCCCCAAAATGAGCATTTTTTCTTCGCTTGGTGCTGAATCGAATCCATTTTTTACCCAGATTGCCACCATAAAAATAGTCAAAAGTACTTATTTTGTGCCCAAAATATGAAATTTTGTATTCTCTTGAACCTCTAAATGAGAGCTGGCAATGCATATTGACCATCTGCTGCAGTTTAAAGGCACCCATGACATTATATGCTAGGATATATCATTGGCCTCTGGCAAAAATGGGCTCCGAGCGACAAGGCGCGTTTCAAGATTTCACACTTTTATTGGTGCTAAACAACAAGTTATTGGAAGTATTGATTCTTCTCTTCAAAGTATCTTTGATCTCTCATTTGTACTAATTTGTTTATTGTCTTGGATGAAATTGGATTTTCTTTGCTTTGAAATTGACATTTTTGGGGTGATTTAAAAAAAAACACACAAAAAAGACATTATCAAAATGCTTAGAGAGAAAATATCTAACAAATTCATTCTTTCACCACCCTGCATAAGCCCCACGTGCATGTCCATTTGGTTTGTTTTGGAATTTTGTTGCAGATATTGAACTTAGCACATTTAAACCTTAAAGGGACATTTAAGCTTTAACAAGCCTAAAATGGCCTTCTTTGGACCGAAAACACTGCGTGTGAAAATATGAAAAAAAATGGCCAAACGGACAGATAATCCAGCCAAACTTATTACATGTGTGCAATATGAATAGGAAGATAAGAATATGCAAGAAAAACACATTTTAATCAGAAGATATTTTTCCTTTAGGTTACAATATACTAAATCTTTTGGAGTGCAATGCTATACTCTCTAAAAACATGAACATCATTATTTGAAGACACGGTTCTCTGTAGGGTCACTTGCCATGACTTTATTTAGTATATTTCTGTGTGCATGTGGCAGGGAAAAACATTGTTGTTTACTAGAAATTCACTCTTTTATCTGAAGATTGGAGACTACATAAGACTTTGACAGATGGCGGGAAACCCTCATGAAATGGAGAGAGCCGGTAAGCGGTAAATAGATGGCCGTAAAACAGTGACTTTGATTCGTGGCGAGTTCTTTCTTACATGTCGCGTGACCTATCTTTTTATTGCTTAAATCAATTCGGCTTGGAATGCTCTTCGAGAAAAGGTATGGTTATGAGGGTCTCTATGCGCAAAAGTTTGACTTTATTTTTCGTTAAAGTTATTGCATTTACATTGATTTGTGTAGGAAATCTTTACTATATGTAACCTAATTTAGGTTACAATATACTAAATCTTTTGGAGTGCAATGCTATACTCCTAAAAACATGAACATCATTTATTGAAGACACGGTTCTCTGTAGGGTCACTTGCATGACTTTATTTTAGTATAGTTTCTGTGTGCATGTGGCAGGGAAAACATGTTGTTTACTAGAAATTCACTCGTTTATCTGAAGATTGGAGATACATAAGACTTTGACAGATGGCGGGCGGGAAACCCTCATGAACTGGATAGAAGCCGTAAATAGATGGGCGAAACAGTGACTTTTGATTCGTGGCGAGTTCTTTCTTACAGTCGCGTGACATATCTTTTTTATGCTTAAATCAATTCGGTGGAATGCTCTTCGAGAAAAGGTATGGTTATGAGGGTCTCTATGCGCAAAAGTTTGACTTTATTTTTCGTTAAAGTTATTGCATTTACATTGAATTTGTGTAGGAAATCTTTTACTATATTGTAACCTAAACTAGCTTAGGTAAAAATGTAATATCATCTGCAAGTGCAAAATATGACTGGAAAGCTGATTTTGGTCATTCTTAGCAAAAGAGAAGAAAATTAGTGCATTAAATGCATGAATTCAGATTATTTGACCTGGAATAGTTGTTTTTCAAGTTGACCCCCCACCCTTGTATAGCCAAATAAGGGCTTAATGCTTTCCGACTTAAATTCAAAGGCATTTTGGTTGCCCGTGTAGCGTTATTGTGCTACATGCAGTCAGAATTCAACGCCAAGGACTCCGCAATCAGTAACGCAACAATAGCTTGTGCGTATAAAGCATGAACTTCAAACAGAGCCCCATTTTACTACATGGAATGGTGGACATTTTACAAGTTGACAGTGCTGCAACAGATGCTTAACTGAGCCAGCTTTCAATTAGTACAATCATGCATATAACAAAGCTTTATCACCTCATATTATTCATAGAAATACACTTAATACATAAATGCATGTTTTTTCTTCATTTTATATCTATTTTATGGGTATTTTACTTTTTTTCTAGGTAGAAAGAAATGTCTGCGACTAAGCCGAGGGCCACTTGATAAGGGTTTTTGATGGTAAAACAGGTAATAATACTAATTTATTATCATGTACACAGGCAAATAAGCATATTATGATGCTTAAGGTGTGAAATACTGTCCTAATCAGTTTTGTGGTCACTCAAACTCTTGCCGTCGTGCAATTCCATGCAGTTTGTATCGATTATTCCTCGTCCTGACACGTAAAGCTCCTGCTCTGTTGGCAGCAGAAGTTGGCACTCAACATGTTTATCTTGTTCTGAGCATGTATGCAGCACAGCTGAGTTGATTTGCTACTTGTTACCCTACAATTAGCTTGTGTTTGGTACTGTTTTCTCACAATATGCTTAAAGTCATGGTTCCGGCTTGAGAAGATGTCGCGTCCGACTTAAACATAGGATTGTTTGTAGCGAGTGTCCCTTCATCGTTTACATTAGAGGGATCTTTTGACAAAATTTGGCACTTTCAGCAACCAGTTTTGTTTTTTATTTGGTAAATGCTTCTCTCATTCAGTGATTTAAGGGCAGTATTGACTTTATTCGCTTGTCTTTGCATACAGAGGTGACATGATCAATGATGTTTGATGTGTTGAGAATTCTGCGGGAAAGCTGTGTCCCCAAAAGAAGTACTAGAAACCCCTTTCAGGAAGCCTGCATTGATCTGAGCTGCCTTTCTGCCCCTGTTACTACATGGAACCTCATTTCTAAGCTTAAAATGCTTGCCTACATATATGTATCTTGTTCATTTTAACCTTTCCGTCCATTCTATACCCCCAAAATGAGCATTTTTTCTTTCGCTTGGTGCTGAATCCGCATTTTTTACCCAGATTGCCACCATAAAAATAGTCAAAAGTACTTATTTTGTGCCCAAAATATGAAATTTTGTATCTCTTGAACCTCTAAATGAGAGCTGGCAATGCATATTGACCAGCTGCAGTTTTAAAGGCACCCATGACATTATATGCTAGGATATATCATTGGCCTCTGGCAAATAAATGGGCTCCGACGAGCGACAAGGCGCGTTTCAAGATTTCACACTTTTATTGGTGTGCTAAACAACAAGTTATTGGAAGCTTATTGATTTCTTCTCTTCAAAGTATCTTGATCTCTCATTTGTACTAATTTGTTTATTGTCTTGGATGAAATTGGATTTCTTTGCTTGAAATTGACATTTTGGGGGTGTGATTTAAAAAAAACACACACAAAAAAGACATATCAAAATTGCTTAGAGAGAAAATATCTAACAAATTCATTCTTTCACCACCTGCATAAGCCCCACGTGCATGTCCATTGGTTTGTTTTTGGAATTTTGTTGCAGATATGAACTTAGCACACATTTAAACCTTAAAGGGACATTTAAGCTTTAACAAGCCTAAAATGGCCTTCTTTGGACCGAAAACACCTGCGTGTGAAAATATGAAAAAAAATGGCCAAACGGACAGATAATCCAGCCAAACTTATTACATGTGTGCAATATGAATAGGAAGATAAGAATATGCAAGAAAAAACACATTTAATCAGAAGATATTTTTCCTTTAGGTTACAATATACTAAATCTTTTTGGAGTGCAATGCTATACTCTCTAAAAAATGAACATCATTTATTTGAAGACACGGTTCTCTGTAGGGTCAATTGCCATGACTTTATTTTAGTATATTTCTGTGTGCATGTGGCAGGGAAAACATTGTTGTTACTAGAAATTCACTCTTTTATCTGAAGATTGGAGACTACATAAGACTTGAACAGATGGCGGGAAACCCTCATGAACTGGATAGAAGCCGGTAAATAGATGGCCGTAAAACAGGGACTTTTGATTCGTGGCGAGTTCTTTCTTACATGTCGCGTGACCTATCTTTTTTATTTGCTAAATCAATCGGCTTGGAATGCTCTTCGAGAAAAGGTATGGTTATGAGGGTCTCTATGCGCAAAAGTTTGACTTTATTTTTCGTGAAAGTTATTGCATTTACTGAATTTGTTGTAGGAATCTTT